>NW_009196725.1:0-17477 GCF_000690835.1 Fulmarus glacialis | reverse complement strand
GCTTCCTGAGCCTGCCTGCCGGGGGCTCGGAGCCCAGGGGATCGTCACGAGTACAGGTCCTCCTGGTAACTGGGGAGGAATTACCCGTTCTGCCCTGCTGGGAGTGATTGCCTTCCTCAGTATGCTGTCTCTTTCCACTGCCACTGCCTTACGCAGCAGCACCACGTACCACACAACAAGAAGTGGCCTGGATAATAACTCCGTACATTGGTCTTTCAAGGAAGAATGGGCAAGAGCTCACTTACCTCTTCAGCCAGAGCTCTTGCTCTGCGTGTCTCTCTTGGCTGTGTTTTCCTGGATTCTGTGTGTTTCCCTGGGTAAATCTATGCTCTTGCTGCAGTACACTAAGAAAGTTCGTTCCGAGCTACTTTGGCTTCTGGAGGGAGTCTAACATCCCTGACAGAGTAAAGGGCCTATGCAGAATGCCATGGTCTCCTGCTAGACCCTTTTGACTACCTGATCTGATTTAAATCCTCACTGAGGTGCCAGTCCAGTACTTCATACTTAGAGGCATCCTCTAATTTTTAATTTATCCTTCTTCCCTTTTTGCACTTCACCTTCCTTCACAACTCTTCCAGTTTTTCTCTTTCTAGTAGAGAAAGAGAACAGCTACTTTCTAGTAGCTGTTGCCAACTGCTTTACTTCCCTTAAGCACCTTATCCTTTCTGCCTCTTAAGATAGTTATGTTCTGAACTTAAAGCAGAGATTCATCTTCCTTACTATTTGAAATACACATATCCTTTTGCTGCTAACTAAAGTTTCTGAAAACCACTGATATATTAGCTTATAGTTAAAATAACAGATGAAAGGATCTTTCTAGAAATGTACCATTACCAAGCTTTTGCAAAACGCTTTTTTTGCATTATATTAATGATGAAACCACAGAGATTGATCACATTTCTCAGTTAGTTAAAATTCCTCAAAATAGGCTGTACTGAAGAAACAATTAACTTTTATATTTTATCGAGTTATTATGACTTTGTAAACTTAGATAAGGCCAACTTAGCATCGTAGGTCACTTAATTGGAACTATTGTCACATCAGTATCTCTGCAAGTAAAACAAATGTAACCTTTCCTCCACAGCTAAATTGCATACTGCAATTCTATTAATTATAGAGAACTGTTTGTAGAGGAGGTTTTTAAATCACTTATTAGCAGATGATTGGGTTCAAGTGCCTTTGCTTCTTACAGGTTCAGTGATTGTATGCTAGTTCGGGCACTGGAGTTTGAAAGATTAATGTACGTATATATCTGTAGCTATAAAGCTTTTCGTAAGTTAGTGTAAGGACCCCAAAATACCTTCATTGTCAAAATAATTTTGAGTTTTATGTCTAAAAGTAATCTGAACATTTATTATTTTAATTGAGTTGCTATTTTATTTTTTGCATTTTTGCAGCAGGAGCACTCTTTTGACATTAATGGGGATCACTTGGCTGCAACAGTTTGTACAAGACACAGAGAATAATACAGGGAGGAGGTTCCCTAGTATGGACTATTCCCACATGTCCAAATGCCAAACAATTCTCAAGTAAGTTTAATAACTGTATATTTCACTAAAGCCATGATGTGTCATGTGAAAATGTCACGTCATTGCTTACTGGCAAGTTGAATGCTTTGGGGGAATATGCCGGGCTTTTCACTGTGTATAGCACCACTCTGAAGCCGTTCAGGTAGCTATTTTGGAAAACAGGTTGTTGAGTCTCATTTCCAACTCCCGTACCATAAACTTACCTTCTTGCTATGTGCTAGTTCGAAGACTCAGCAGAAAGAATATGAATGACATGACATGTAGCAAATTCATGTCTAATTCGCAAGATCTACATGTGGGAGAAGCATCTTTGCCTCACAGTCCCGATGTTTCAGTGTTTGCCTATGGGGTCTCCCTTCCCCCCGATCGGCCCCTTGCAAACCTCCAGGCCGAGGAGGGATCTGCTGTTCAGAACATTACCTGTTCCCATCAGGCCAGACTTAGCATCTACTGAGATAAAAAAATTAAATCTTTTCAGTGGATTCTCAATGAGGATTCGTTTTGTTTGGCTGGAGATTATGCTGTTTGCTACAGGATGAACTGAGGAAAATAGTATTCCTGCATATTTGTAAGATATATTAACTTCTCTGTATTTGCACTTTTCAGTGCAACTGACCCAAACAATGAAACCATATTTCTATTTTTAGTTCTTTTGGTTTGGAAAGATCTGTATAACAGCATTTCCCAGAGCTCATATTAGATATGCAAAGAAGAAGGTTTATGGCAAAATACCCACCAAAATGTAAGGTTAGTGATACACTTTTGATATATATTTGGTACATGAAAAACTTAATTTCACTGCCTTGAATTATGATTTAAACAGAGCAAGAAGAGGAACTTTTCTTGCCTTTTTTGGGTATTGTACCTTTTATTCTCTCTTTTTAATATATCTTCTTAGAATTCAGAGCTCTGAATAGCTAAGAGTTAAACTATTCTCCATGTGATGCCTAATTTTATTGTATTTTATTTTCTGTGAAGCAACTATTAGATGACATATATTGATATCAAAGCAGTCATTCTTTTAAGAGATCAAAGTCAGAGAAAATCATCATTGTCATAGGAAGGCCAAGTCTAATGACCCAGATGGAAGGAAGTGCAAGGTTATTTTGCTGCCCATAACAACTCCTAGAATCAGAGCCAAAATATACATCAATAAAACAGCAATATGTGTGTCCATTGCTACTAAAAAAAAATAATGTTTTATTCATTTAAGGGAAATGCCAGTTAAAACACTGCTCAGGTTTCAGTATCTTTTATCAGCTGTGAAATTACTATTGGTTTCTAAAAACTAGTTGTTACAGATGCTGAGACTCATTTCTAAAAATAAACATAACTCATACACATATGCAGGGTCTAGTCTTCATCAAGTGTCGTGGGAGTGCCATGTCCAGGGTTTACCTGCTTGCGATGGGCCTCTGAATCTCTGAGCTCTTATTACAGTTAGTGGGTCTCATGTACCTTATTTGCACTAAAGTAAGTTATATGCTCAGATTTTTTTTTTTTTATTAAAACACCTTCAAATAACTTTCAACCTTATAAAGTATGTATTTGGGCCCATTTTCCATCTTGCACCTGGTTCCCCAAGTTTAGAAAAATGGCCCTGAGGTTATTTGTCATTGCCTTTCTAAATTCTTCCGCATACATAATGCTGTGGAGCAGGTTTTACAATCTCTGTCAATATACTCCTTTACTTGCAGCTCATCAGGAGCTACAGGGACTTGTTCTATCCTGATTCTTTAGTGGAAAGACAAGTAGATTAAGGCTATAAACGACTGGGAGGTGTTTAAAAAAACCTGCTGTCTCAGACTTTAGAGCTGTTTTATTGTTACTGCCTGATCTTTTCAAAAAAGAAGATACCTTTGGAGGTAGGGTACTTTATTCCCAGACCGAAGAATATTTTGAGAATGGTGTTAACACTTACAAATGAAAGAAGTCCCTGTTCTGCTTTTCTAAAAGCATCCGTATTTCCTTTGTATAGAAGCAACATTTTAATGCAAATATAGCCACTTTACAGATGTTTGTACCCCTGCTTTTGTGAATTTCTGCATGTATGTTCTGTGTGTTACAGTTTACAACCTCTTTCCAACCTTCATGTTTACATTCTTGCAATTTTGAAATATCAGTTTTGTCATATGGTCAGGTTTCACCTGCTGCTGATTTTATCTTCTATGAAATGGCATCCATATTTCCAAAACCTACCCTCTGTTCCACCAGTCCTGCTGGGATTGTTTCTCCATCAAAGGGGCGTCCCACATGTAAGGCTGTGAGATTTTCCATGGTTGATGAAAAAATCCTTTCGACACAGAGCCATGTAGCAGACAGTAACAATGAGGGGAGTATTGTTTTTTCCCTCTGTACAAGGAGAGCGCCTTTGCAAGGAGCATTCAGCAAGCAAACGGTGGATCTAAAGCAATGTTGTTACTCACCACAATGTGGTCATTCTGGTCCCCCCTGCACCTCTGTGCAGGCACATCCCATAAGGGAAAATAATAACTTCCTTCTCAGGAGCCTCCCTAGCGTATTGTGTCACCACTGAAATATGTACGGGATCCTGGCTGGAGACATCTACTATCTGTGGAGTATTTAATAATATTTCTCTGTGTAAATTTCCTCAGTGGAGAATGAATAATACCTTTTCCATATCATTCACCATAGCGCCTTGCTCAGTTTTCCCCGGTCTCTCCTTTAAGCTTTTAATTTGTATATATCTATCATGGTCCATGTAAAAGTTGCACATATTTTAAAAATTGCCCCCTTTTCTCTTTCATCCAAATACATCAATTGATTGAAAGGAGTAAGCAGTCAAATGAAAGCCTCTAAAGGAAAACCTTTTCGATTAAAACAATCGAAGTGGAAGATACTGGAAAGGAGAAACCTTTACTCCGCTATGAGTAGCGGCAGATTTTTGGCTGATTTGTACATGAGATTTCATCTCCGCATCTCAAAAGGTGGGGGATACCTACTCTCACCCCAGCACAGCTATATGTGTTTGGTAGGTTCCAGAGAGAAATTCCTTTAGAGAATGGATTGAAGCGAAAGTGACTTTTCATATTTACCTCAGCACCTCAAAAGCCTGAGCAGCTGGTCAAATCCCACCTCTCTTTAGATTTTAAAGCTATCCTTGTTTCTTCCAAAAGGAGAGGATGTCTCCTGCTTGCATAATGCTATCAGGTAAGTCTCTTCTTATAGAAATTAAAACTCCTTTTAGAGCCTTTCAACATTTAGCTATAAATCCATCTGGTCTTGCTGCCGTATTTATTTACAGATTATTCGTGACAATGTCTACATCCTCTTTTATAAATATATTCTTTATAATTTCGTAGAGTCAGGAGGGGTAAGATAGTTTAACTTTTCTTTGTACTTTTTGGCGCTATCTAACATACATGATTCTTCATAAAATTATTTATATATTGATAACAAGTGCCTTGAAGTATGATAAGATTATATTCAAATTACTTTTTCTTAATGATTTGGGTTACCTTCGTAGTCCCTCAATATCTTTCTTTGTTTTGAAGCCCTAAAATTTACATTACTGAAGCCCCAGCTAGTCTGAAAACAGTCTTATACCTCCTTCACTACCTTTATTTACTTAGCTCCCGTCTCCCTGGATTCTTGAGCAGTTCTCATTGTTCTCATACTTTTTACTCTTTCGTCTTGCTCCTTGAATGTGGAAGTGCACTGTAACTTGCTGATGGAAGAGGATGTTGTCCCTTCTTAATGGATCATTATTCCACTGAATAATGATCTCTATCTGTGAGGGTTGTTATTGGCTACTTCAGGAAACTTCTGGCACATTACTGACTGAATTTGTCAGAAATTGGTTGTGAGGTGGGAAGAAGTGCTGAAAACAAAATTTCGCATCTCTCTCTCCCATATTACACACATACTCACCCCTCTTTCCTTTTCCTATTCTCTGCTTTTGGCTGTATGTATAAATGTATCTTTCCTTTTCCATTTCACGTATATTTTAGTTTCCACCTTACTATTTTTTTCCTTAACAGTTTTCAGTTATAATCAGTTACTCAAGGATTTTAATTTCCCCCTTTAACCTTTCTTTCTACATATTTCTTCCTCACACTAGCAATACAATCCTCCACAATATTGATAGTCTTGGGATTCATACTCCAACTTGCCTTTTCCTTGTGCTTTGGTACCTTCTCTATTCTGGATTCAGCAGTTTGTTATTTCACAGTGTGATTCTGCCTCTTGGTCAGAATTTGACTCAGCCTGTTCTTTTAGCTGTTTTCCATTAAGATCAGTTTCCCAAGGATTTTAATCCCTTCCTTTTTCTCCATGGTGATGTGGGCTGCTCTTGATATGTTAAGATAAATAAAATGTAAAACTCCCACTGTGTCTTATATTTGTTTAAGATAGCAATAATCTAGTTTAATTCTTTTTCTTAAAGTCTTCTAGATCAAAAACACCCCAACGCGCTTTCAAATCTGCTTCTTTTGTTAAAAACAACACTTACAATGACATTTCTCTGATGTTTGAGTCAGGTATAGGAGAGATATTAAGAATGCTGTATGCTCCATCTGTGGTGGCTGTAGGAAGGAGTCTAATAATTAAAGGTCTCTCTCTCTATATATATCTTTGCTTTAATATGTTTTACAGACTCTCATTTCTTCACACTTTCTAATTTTTATGCTATTTTTTTCTGTCCCCGTCTTATCTTTTCCTTCCTTTTTTTTTTTTCTTCTGAACATCTTGACTTATTTTGAAGATCTATTTCCAATTACATCTCTTTATCCACATTTATTGTCAAGGATTAGTAAGGGAAGCCAGGAGCCGAGTGTGATGACAAGACAGGCAGTGGCCATCTTTGCCGACAAAAGTCCCATCCCACCACCCCCAGCCAGGGCACTGGGCAGGGCTGGGGGGTCTAGACCAGCGGCCATGGCCAGGGGCTGCGATGTGGTGGGGCTGGAGCTCCGGCCAGGCCCCACAGCTGAGCCCCTGATGAAGGCAGCTCCCATGGGATGAGGTCGGCCCTGGCTGTGGCGACCCCTCCGGCAGCTGGCTCGCAGCTGGCCCTGACCCCCACAGCCAAACCCCCCCACTTACCTTTAGGTCATTGACCTCACCTCCATCTCCCCAACTTATATATATTGTTGTAAAAGCTAGAATAATTCCATCACATTGAGGAGTATTACTTTGCATTTTCATTAGTGTACTTGGGAGCAGAAATTGATTTTGAAATATGGTAGCGTTTTCATTGCACTACCATTCCTGTTCACAAAAAACACATTTTTGAGGTTGACAGTAAGATATATATAACATGCACAGAACTGAAACAACTTCTGTTTGCATTAAGACACTCAAGATGTCAGAGAAGAAAGATGTAGTTTTCCTGTTAGTGTATAAATAATTCCTGAAGCAAAGCTCTTACCATCATAACTTCCTGCTAAACTTGACTCAGTTAGCAAATGCTAATGACAGTTCTGTAATGTAGAATCAATAAACGTTATTTGAACTGAACCTGTTATTTGAGCAGGGTGGAAATATACTTAATTAACACACATTCAAATGTTCTAAAGAAATTACATTTCTTTATTTTTGAAACATCATGTTCCGTTCCAGTCATTTTAGAGGGACTATATTTGGTAGAATGGGTGCTAAGCCTACATAGTGCTATGATGCTCTGAATTTAAGTGGAACCATTGCCAAGTACTTTATTTCTCCCTGTGCCTTCTAGAAAAAGGTTCAGATCTTGCAGTTCTTGAAATGAATCATAAAATGAGCATATTAGAAACTGGCAGGATGGAATGAATATATGTGCATAAATACAGAGAGACAATTGCATCTTTTGCTATCCACACATTTTTTTCATGTAACTGTTAACTTGTGTGTGCCCTTGTGCGTGCTTCCCACCAAAGTCCTTTGCCAGGATTTGTGCCGGTGACAGAGGAAAGAGAGTACTCTGAGTGCATGAAGGACGTATCACTCTTTTACTGGAAGCTGAAATAAAAGGGGAAGAAAAGCAGCTCGTTGCATCCCATGTGCCTTTTCTTTCAGGCTAAGAGCAGTTTGGCTCTCTTACAGAGAAAATAATTTCATTAGGAAGGGATTAGAATGTATAGTCGCCCCTCTGATTGAAAAGTTGTGTCCCGAATTGGTATCTCTTCTGTACTCCCCAATAGATCAAACAACGGTCGTGATACTGATTCTTTGCAGGAATCCAAGCACTGCTGTTACCTGGCTAAGGTGGCAGCCTAGATTTCCTAGCTTGAACAGGTGCTAGAAAGTAGCAGGCTACCTCATCCTCCTCTTCCTCCCCCGACCCAGAAAGAGATGTACTAGTAGGTTTCTTCATGGCCAGCTTTGGGAGATGTCTGGGTAGTGCTTGTTTTTCTAGGTGTCTTACAAATGGCCAAGAGCCTGAGAGAGGACAAGCCTCAGGCACAATCACTGCAATTCCTTTGGGGAGGACCTTGTACAGATAGAAGAAATAGCACCGGACAGCAAAGCAGCTGACCACAGCTGACCACAGCTCCTGCTGGGAGCGTACAGTGGTCTCATGCTTGCTTCCCCAAATCTCCAGTTACAGCTCATCGCTGAGTGAGAGCAGAAACTTCTTGTACCACTCCCCAGTTCATTCCAGTGGGAATTGTTGCAACCCTGGCAAAAAGCCTGGGACTAGGGTAGCCAGGAGTGGGCAAAATGTACTTCATAACTCAGACCTTTCTCTTGTTTGTGTTTGATCATCATACTCCTGCCATTCAAAGGACTGAAGACTTAAGAAAAACAGCTGAGAAAAAGAAACCCAAATATAGCTTATTGGGATTTTGTGGGCAGGTTATTTATTTGTATAGTTTGATCTTACTCTCTTGGAAGAGAGAGAACACTTTGAATGAAGAACTACTATATTTTATATGAAGGAAAAACAGAGACAGCAGCTACTTTTGACGTACAACGTTTTTACAAATAAAGGCTTTTCTGATATTGTCTGTGTACTACAAGAGCCATTTATATATTATTACATATCCAAATACACTAAATAGAGATGATGCACTCAAAGCGGCAGACCCTTGCTTTTTTGAATGAGGCGTAGTGAAAAAGGAGGCAGGAAACTGTAAGAACAATAGGTCTGGTCCCATTTTCCTCTTCTCTTTATATAGAGATTTTGAAGGAAGTGAAATGTCTCTGTTTCCTCACATCTGACCTGTGAGAAAAATAGTCTGTGAAGTCAGTTTTTAGCTTGGGAACACATATGAACTCTATTTCCCAGTAATGAAATAAAGGATGTGTATTCCTTAGAAAGTAAGTGAATGAAAAAACGCCTGCATTTCTACTGGTGTGAGATACTAGTCTTTCCACCTTCTGTTTGCCTCTGTGATGAAAACATTCTGATCTGTAGTAACCAGTTAACCTATGTACCAAGTCTTCATTGATGACTATTTGCTATTGTGAGAAGCTGTTAATACTGAGGATCATTTGGGTGTTTGTTTAGAGAATCTGTGGTTAATTGATAGAATGGGGTCGGCCATACTGCCTTGGTACTTTAGTTTATATGTCTCTTAGCCTACAGCTGTGACCAAAGAACTATTATTTCTTCCATTTGTCTTTAGCTATCTAAAAGTTAGTTGTCATCTCTGACCTATTTATTGAAGCTCTCTCTATAGTGGTGCTTTTTGGAAGGTGAGGTCTTTATCTCTCTTCTTTACTGTAGAGACGTAACTATGTATACATGCAGAGAGTTAGCCAAGTGACTAACTTAAAATAGACACCTTACTTTCAGGTAACTAAAGTCTGGTGAGATGAATTCTGATGTGGGGTTTATGCACAATTGAGGTGTAATACAATTTAAAAACCTGACTGAAAATTACGGATCTTTCAATTCCTACCCAAAATCTTAGCCATTGCACTTTACCCAATGATTTCTTAAATGCTTGCTGACTTTTCAGGGAGATTGTTAATTGTTCTCTACACAGTTCACAGCAGTCCTTCTTTGCTAGCATCTGCAGAGGAAACAGTTTTCCATGGCTGATGTACATCCTAGTGCAATGCCAGCCATTTGAAACAGTGTGCATCATGGTCAGTCTTTCTTCTGAAAGGTGCACGAAGAAAATGCCAACTGTGGTCAAGGGAAGTCTTCTAAAAAATGAGAGCAGGAAGGGTCACAACCCACCCTTTTAAGAAAAAACAAGAGGTTAGGCTCTCATTACATTTTCCCATCATATCTCTTTTCTCCTTTGCTTCCCCTGGCAAGTGAAATGATTCAATAAGAGGAAAGAGGGAAAGTTGGCTGGCTGGAGTCTTTGGCTTTGCATGCCTCCCTAGTACTAGACAGAACTGATCCACTGATTGACCTAATGATCAGTTGCCTCTGTTTTAGAGACTGTTTCTCCAGTTTTCCTCCACCCAGAGGACTTCTGTCAACTGTCCTTTTGGGGCTCCAGCTATGTCACTGTGTAAAATAACTGAAAATAAGTCCTTGTTTTGTTTTTTATTTCCATTTTGAGACCCCCACCTCTCTTGAATGTACTCCTGAGGAAGACAGCTACTATTTCCTCTGTACCTTATCCCAAATGTGTACCTGTGGCCACCTGTACCTTTTCCCTCTGACGGACATGCGTGCCTTGTTTATGGAGCTGGGAAGTTCCTCATCCTACATTGACTTACTTTACCCAATCTATGATGCAACTGATTGCCTAAATAAAAAATAAAACTGTCCCTCCCATTTCTGTTTCCTGTTAGCACTGTAGTTACACAGTTATTTATGGTTTTTAGAGCAGAAATACATACATAAATTCTGAATCATCACCCTGCCCCCCCCCCTTTGTTTCTGCCAAATTTGCAGACCATCAGAAGCATACTTTCATTCATCTAATATTATTTTATAAGCTTCCATTAAATTCAGAATGGAGATGAACTGTTTAAAATGTAGTAATACACTAGTTCCTAATAGCGGAACGAAGTTGAAGCTGGTCTAAACTTGCGTAAGGAAGACTTGGATTCAGAGGAAGTGCATTGGAAGTTTCTGTAACAGTTCACAAAGAAAACACTTGTCTGTGTGCAAGACAGCTTTTGTGCTTTCCTTCAGTAAACATAAGGGAAGTGACATTCATTTGTGCTATTTGTTTGACAGAGAACAAATAATATTTGATTCAAAATACTAAGTCACAACACCTTGAGAAGCAAATATTATTTATGTACATGTAACGCAATTACATAGGATAACTATGAACCAAACAAGAAGATGGTTATACTTAATTTTCTTAACTAGGTTTTTAAATCTAAGCTTCTCCAACATGTCAGAGATGCGTGGACAAAATTTCCTCGAGGAAAAGTAAAAAAGGGTAAGTCTTATCCCAGAAGTTTGGGATTCACAATTACAATTAACTTTGCAGATGAAAAATTCATGAAAATTCATAAAACTTAGGTGTTAGATGAAGGAGAAAACTGGCACATCATTTGTAATCAAACCATATGTTGTGTTTAAAAGCGTAAATTAATTTGATGTTCTCATAGTACTTCCCTGGTAGATATTTGTCACTATTTGAAATCAGCATACAGTTTGACCTTCTACACCATGACAGAAATTCCTCCTAGACTATTAGGTCAATAGGTGAGACCATTAGCAGTGCTCTATGCGAAGCTGTGTTGGGAGTCTGATCATTGCTCTGTGTTGCAGTTTCAAACAGCATGAAATCAAATGATTTGGGATAAAAAGACTTGTGGCTGCAGTGCCAGTGACATTAATAAAGCTTGATCAGTTATGAATTTGAATCTCATTTGGATTTCAGAGCTGGCATTGCATCTTGAAACGAGAAAAGAATTCTTAAAAGGTAGTTTATATATAAACTTGACCCTAAAAATACACTTCCCCATACGCAGGAACCAATAAAGTGCTCTTGTACTTGGCTTCAAAATATAGTATAAATTCAGTGTAATTGCGAAGATTATCAGATTCAAATGATCCAATGTGCACCTTAAGCACAGTTTTTGAGCTGAGAACCTGGAATGTAGGCTAGCAAAATTACAGGTTTATCCCTAAAAATGCTTATAAACAGGATTGTTGCATTAAAGGATTATTAACTGTCATTAATCCAGTGATAAAGAAAGTTTTCTTATGTTTTTTAGCCAACCATAAACTTACGTGAACCATGCTTGCCAGCATGTGAACGTGCATGGCCAGCAGGAAGTCTTGACATTTCACTAAAAAAAAAATTTAATGTAATGACTTTTGCCATGACAAGATTTCATATGTTAAGTAAATGCATTCTGACAAATGTCAATCCACAGTTTAATTTCAATAAGATTTCCTTCAGGAAAAGATTTGATGTACTTCTGTCATGAGTCATTATAAATGCCTGAGCTTTAGGAAGGAAATTTATATGAAACTAATAAATAAAGATATTACACCTAGAGCTGTATTTGATGTGGATGTGAATAGTAACTCTATATTAATGTAACTGTCATCTCTGCTACCATTATTTGACATCTTTATGCAAAGCCAGTATTTTTGGTTTTCTGACAAAGTCCCCAAAATGTCAGTATGTGTATGTGTATGTGTATGTGTATGTGTATGTGTATGTGTAGAGGGAAAGGCAGAAGGGGAGGTGATTTTTTTTTTCATGATGCATACCAAACGAGGACAGAGGGACTGGATGATTCAGCTGTTACCATGCTGTCTGGAGATCAGGAGATGTACTGCTGTTTCCTTGCTACAGGAGATTTTTTGATACCAGGAATCTGAGAAAGTAATTAGTCTTCATGTTCCTATCTCTCAAATATTCAGCTGTTATAGCAAAGAACACCAAAAACCACATTAAATACAATCAGCTATTTATATATTTCTCTTTGTAAACTGTCTCCAAACACTTTTTGATACTCTGCTACCTCAAGACATTACTGCACATCCTCTTTACTTCACATCCTCTTGTGTAGAAAACCGTCACCCAAGCGCAAAATACACCCCCTACTAATTTTGACTTTGTGCATATTTAGGGAGGTTTTGACTTCAGTCTTACAGTTTTCAAGTAACTGCCCTCAGACACATGGTTAGGGTCATCCTGTAGTTCTTTTTACAGTGCATGCTGTATGACTAACATTATAGGCCCAGACTTTTAGCCTGTACTGATACAGCATCTTTCTGTCATTCCATACAGAGGTTTACTCTTGGGTTAGGGGTAAAGCAAGTCATTTTGGTGATTTACATCAAGATTTTAAGTACTCCTTCTCTTTTCTATTCAACTGTAGTAAAGATTTGGACACTTGATTTAGGAAGAAGCAGCATTAAATTGTTTGAGGCACCTAGTGGATAACAAGAAGGGTGTGACGCCCTGATGCCATTTCTGAAATAAGTCTCCTCTCCTGGGCAGACACAGGTGAGTAACAGCGTAAGTGAATCACTCCATTTGCCTCAATGGAAGTGCTCGTTCAAGTGCCAAGACTGTCAGCAGCCACTGTGTTTGTATTTGTAGTCTCTCTTGTTCTGAGGCTGGTCCGTCATGTTTGCTTTTACATTAAAAGAAATGCGTATGTTTTGCTAGGTTACTTTTTCAATTTACTGAGAGAGAAAAAAGAGAAAGTGTTGCGGTTTTTTTTGTTCTGTTTTGGTTTTGGTTTGGGCATTTTTGGTCATTATAGGAAAAGTAAAGCTAAGAGCCCATACAATTAATATTTTAAAACATGGCTTTACAGGAAAATTCTTGGAAAGTTTTCCAGAGCATCACTATGCTTTTCATTTTGGTAAAATAATTTTCTCCCTTGAAACAGCTGCTGACTTAAAACAGAGTAAGACTAATGATCGGACCAAGAATGATGGAGATGCTTTGGATATGGAGTTCATAAGAGAATAGAGTACTATTTTCCTGGTTGATTGGCTTGTCTCAAACAATATAGTCGTTCTTCTGACTATCTCTAACAACCATACTCTCTGAATATTGCTTACTCCCCTCAAATTTCTATAACATCATTGACTTGTTGTGTTTTTTTCTCTCATTGCAGCCAAGGACCCTGTCTTGTTCTGGGAAAAGATATCTTACTTTTTCTGTGGTGTTACAAAGTCCACGGGAATAAGGAATGTAGTTGATCCTCTACCACTTGAAATCTTTACATCATGCAAAGACATATTTTTAAAGACCTGTTTTAGCCTGGGCTGAAGTGGCTTTACGACTTCATGTTGAGTCATAACCCTACAGTGGGTTGCATAATATGGCACACCCATGTTGAGGAGTGACTCACGGCAGGCTGACAGCACAGATGCGTGATGGGGCTGGGCTACGACAAGACATATCTGCACACTCCAGGTTGAATCACAGCACAGTAGTTTCTGTCCAGCTTTGGAGACAGTAAGGAGAATCTCTGGCACTTTGTACAGGTATAAGTTGCTGGTGTTAAAGCAAAGGAATGGGTCACAGGCACATGCAGCAGGAACTCATGTCTCTACTAAATCAACAAGTCAAACAAACATGTGTTGAAAGAACAAAGTAAGACCTGGACTACGTAAGAAGACAGATAAGATGATCTCTTGTAGCAGTGAAATCTGCAAATCATGGTGGCAGTTCTAACCGGTTTTAGCTGGGGAGGATCTCAACAGAAAACTCTTGTGTATGCACGTGTTGTGATGCATATGTCTGCCTATTCACAAGCACATATAATGCAACAAAAATTCAAGAGAACGGTATTGTACAAAACAAGAACAGCATGGGTTATCAAGATATACCAGTAAAGTGAGAATATTTAGTTAATATATGGTAGATAACAGAAAAAACGGCCATTACCTAGCAAATGACCTTGTAACTTTCTCTTAGATTTTTTAGGCTTGGCCTGTGCTGCTACACGCCTGTCTCTGGAGAAACCTGTTACAACAGATATGTTTACAACGTGTTTGCGGTAAACATTAAATACTTTTACAAAACTAATTTCTCATGGGGTAAGAAGACAGGCTTCATTCAGAGTCAATAAACAGCTGAAAGGTAGGAGCAGACAAAGAGGCAGAGCTTTGGGAGAGAGGTTACTAGTGTGCTTTTAGTACCATCCTGTTTGTTCCATCCCCTGTGTTGTTCAAAGCTGTTGATGACATGGTAAAAGAGGTGACAAAGTTTGTGTGATCCTATTTCAAATCACACAGTAAAACAGCCGATGGTACTGAAAAATGCAAAGTAATATACTGGGGGGAAAATAATCCTAATTATCTGTAACAACAATTAATTACTACCACTTTGGAAATAGTTTTTGAAACCACTGCGGATAGTGCTCAGCACTTTTCAAAAAGGCAAGTAAAATGTTGGGAATTATTAGGACTGAGAACAAAACAGAAAACATCATTATTTCTTTGTATATACTCTACCCACGTGCTGAATAATGCTGACAGTTCTACTAATTCAATCCCAGAAAAGAACATGGAATTACTTGAAAAATTATAAAGAAAACAAGAAGGATCAGCAACATCGAAAGGCATTCATCTTACATGAGATTAAATAAAACTAGGGCTCTTCAGCTTGAAAATAAGATGAGTGATGGGAGAGCTCTAGGCATGAACGTGATGGAGAAAGGAGAAGATGGAATAATTACTTGCTCCAATAAGTGCCAGGAGACAAGAGAAATATGTATAAGCAATATTTCCATGTCTGTCCTGTGAGCTTGTAAAGGACAATTTTGCACTTTCTGCCTGTGGAAGCAGAACAACCGAAAATCACCATCTCTGTAATTTTCACGTTTCCTGCTCTCTGCTGCTGCCCCTGTAAGGACATAATCAGTCACTTAGTCCTGATACTGCCCAGCTCATTTTCATACTTTGGCAGCATCACTGTCCCCTTAATTGTCATGGTAACAGATGATTTGATTACTCATTTACCTAGAATTATTTTAACATTACATGACAGGGAAGGGCCATGAAAGAAATAGCAATGAAAGCATACTGTGTTTTGATAATCTCCTGATGTGTTCCTGGGGACCAATACTTGGGTACATAACACTTTCTTTTCAAAAGACAGAATTAAAAAAAAAAAAATTGTACTTCCTCAGAAAAAAGGGTTAAAAGAAAATAGCATAAGGAATTACAGATTTTTGTTCATCTTTCTCAGATGTATAGTTGATCTGCTTCTTATAAATTATAAATTCAAAACAGACTTAGAAAAGAATTTCTAACACAGATTTCATCATCATAATAATAGTAATACCTTTGCTCTGAAAAGTCCCAAACTATTACTCGATCAAACATAAATTATCCATAATAACAATCACATTATACATAGCAAAGGCCTACAGTATTTGTGCAAATGTAATAGCGTTCTGAAGATTAAGAAATCTAGAGTATGTGCATGATACAACTGAAAGCATACTGCTAACAATAAAGACAGAAGATAAGCACTTTTATTCTATACTGCTAAATAACTGGAATACGTGCCGTATTTGCTAAAATACTAATGAGATTCTCTTTTAAACGGTTTATGTCAGGTTTTTCTTAAAAGTATATCCTTTTTACTGTAGTATTTAGCATTCTGTTGGCCAACAAAGCAAAGATCTTAAGAAAAGCAGTATGCCTTAATATAAGCACATATACCATCAAATGCACAAAGCATCAATGCTCTTCAGATATATTTTTCTGAGAATTCTCACTGTCTTTTGATTAAATTCAGACAGATTTAAATTTCATTAATTCCATTATCGACTTAGGAATGTAGCCCTTTCAATCTTAACTTGTTTTCCTAACTATCAGGGTTTGTTTTTTGAAAAGAGCACCCCGTACTGATGTTAAATACAGCTAATCTGTTTGGGAAACTGTTTCGATATGCTATCACCTGCTGAATATATAGCTCCTTGAGCAGAAAGCAGCATGGGGTTTTTTGACTAACCAAAGATTCTGTTACTGATAAATAGTGATTATTCTAAGGAAAAGTTAATCTTTTAATAAAAACATCAACATCAAAAAAATCCCTCGGAAAAGCAAAGGGCTGGAGTGATAAAAATGTGATCATCTTGGCATCATTTCCACTGTGCAAATCAATTTATCCAGCTGCAGGTTCTGCCAAACGAGCCCTAGCAGAGCTTGCTGTAGTGGTTTAAGGTGCCGTTAGCTATTTATTCATCCTTACACCAGGGATGGGAGAATGTAGTAAGGGACCAGACCTAGCTGGCACAGCTCACAGTCTGCGAAAGTATCTCAGCCTCATTAGCTTCAGAAGCTAATGCATGAAAACGTGAATTGCAAGGGCTGGAAATAGCTTCTCATACCAACTCTGCTTGATAAGGAGGTGGGAGAGACAGCCAGGAATGGCAATGCCTTGAGCTGTGCCAGTGAGAATTTTCTAGAGACGTTTGGTGTGAGCCTTGCCTCTCACTAGCGGGTTGGCAGCAGCCTCATTGCTTTGTAGGAGTTAATGCAGCTCTCAGTTTTAATGTGTCCTTGAGAAAAGATGTAAACATTTCTGTGAAGTAAAGAGGAAGCAAGAGAGACAAGAGCAGCAGCGAACAGCAAGGTACAAGATGGAAAAAATTAAATTGCATTCTCTCCACAGTATGGAGCGCAAGGACGTGGTGCTGAATGAAAAATTAGATAGGCTGCAACATGACTTCATTGAAGGTAGATGATGTTAACCTAGCTCATTCACCTTCTCTGGAAAGAGAACTGTTTTTCTAGGAGAAAACAAATGTGGGGGGCATAAGAAGAGAATGTGGCATGGTGTCACCCCGGGGAAGCCAGTGGAGATGGAGAGCTAGGAATGGTATAGTAACAGAAAGCGACTGAAGCAACACAGTGTATTACGTTGAGAGTATTATGGAAGAGAGGGAGTTGCTGAAGAGCTGGCCTTGGAAGGCATTTTACCTAACAAACTCACTAATGCCTTTGTCACGAAGAGAACAAGGTGTGCTGGGGAACTCTGTAGATGGCACAAAGTCGGGAGTCGCCGATGTGGAAAAGAGTGAGGTCCTCACAGGGGGGAGAGCGACACGGTCCTTCAGCTGGGAACGCAGGGCCAGGCCCTTGCGAGGGGCCGA
>NW_009196724.1:89125-144779 GCF_000690835.1 Fulmarus glacialis | reverse complement strand
AAAATAAAATAAAATAAAATAAAAATCAATAGCTTTAAAATGGAACGATCTCCATTTACCCTTTCTCTATCAAGGACTAAGTCTTTAGAGGTCCCTTCCAACCTCTCGCATTCTGTGAACAGACTGAGAGAATCACAGCCACTGATGGAGCTTAATTGCTTATCACAGTCTAAAATCTAATGAAAATAGCCAAGTGTTATAAAATAATATGGTTCAATTGATATCAGAAAGAAATACATTGCTTAAGAACTTAAACCACTTTAGCTGCTAAAACCCCTGTATATTCTAAATTATATTCACCATATCCAGTGCTAACTGACAATTTACCAAGTGCTAAATTCCATCTGAATTAATCTAGAATACTGAAGTTCATTTTTCAACATTCTGTTCTAGCAATTATTTCCTGTACCCAGGTTTTGGATGAGAAAAAGTGGTACTAAGTTTCTTGCTTTTGGCAACAAATACAACCCATATAACATTATATATTGAAAACATATCAAAAAGAAAGTCTCCCTTCTTAATAAAAGTGAGTTGATGTAAGTATTTCCTGTTCAAATGAGTATAATCATGTCTCAGTTTGGAATACTTCAGTATCACAAGTGATAAAAATATTTGGATGAATACAGTAATGAAGAGGTTAAATCTGATTGTAATTACATTTCAGTATGCATGGTCATGTGGCCAGTAGTAAATTTTCCTTGATTAACTGATCCTGTTTGTTAAGAGCTCCTATTAACATTAGCACACTCTATGTCGGCTGTAGAGACACACCATGGACCAGTGCAAGATTAATGAAGGCAGGTACGCATGCTGATTAGAATGTGGCAGTTTAATAAACTCCTCTAACATTAAATTATTTAATGCATTCATGCTCATGTAGGCTATTCGATGGTCAGCTTGACCACCTATGTGTTAATATTGGGAATTGAAATGCAGAGGATGGAAGAAATATAGCAGTGGATGAGGTAATTAGCTCTCATGTCTGATAAATGGGGCAATGCCTATGTGTATACATGTTTTAGCACATCACAAATGGTGCTTTCATTAACTGGAATCTCTTGCTGAAAATTTTCTGAACATTTAGTTTGATTTTGATCCCATAAACAATTCAGCTAACTACTATAGCCAGTGTCTGTTTAATATTTGAAGCAAATTTAAAGCGAGCTATAGTGATAAAATACATTGTTAAAATATAACACAAAAATTATCCTTGAAGCTTCAAAGTCATTTGGATGTTTTTCCAGTGTACTGCTTTGAAACAAAGATAATTTTTAATAAACATTACCTGAAAAGTTGCATGCTGTGGGCTAATAGTTGTTTTATCTTGTGTATTCCTCTCTCCTGTGTCACTAGCAAGTGTTGTTAACTTTGCAGGAAACTTGTTGAAGTTTGAGGAAGATGTCAAGCCTTCAGCAACTGTATCAGCATCATCTAAGTGTGCACTTGAGTTATACGCTGAGTTGCGTTCCATCTTATTATGGGGCAACACAAGTCCTGTGGCATATACTGCATCAATTCACATTAAAAGCAACATAAAACAAAGGCAATGTTTTGATGTAATGTGGTGTGTCGCATAATTTGATGCACTGCATTTTGTCTTCAGTGACATCCAAAACACAACAGTGGGAGAGCTGAGGACTAGCCTGGTAGTCCTTCTGCCCAACCCTTTTTGCTGGCATTTGAATCTCTTTTCAGATCATTTAGCAAATCTAAATAAATGACAGGAATGGCTGATGGGCTTCAATTCAACACTATGTCCAGCTTCAAAATCTTTAACAAAATATAACCTTGCTAAAGCACTTTGGTGAATGAGCACTTTACTTATTGACTGTGGTCTCTGTCCATTCATTTACAGTAAGCCACTCATTTCAAATAGCTTTTGTAACATTTTAAAGATTAAAATGATATAAAATGAATAGCTTTGGTACTGATCAGCCATGTAAGTGCATATTACTAGAATTTAATTAGCCAAGCTATTATGTCATTGCCATTGTACAATGTGACAATATTGATGAAAACACCCCATCACTCCAGGCCTAGGAATCTTACCTACATAGGTCTATTAGACAGGATTGGGGTGGAAACTGTGCCTTTCCTGATAAAGTTTGGGTGCTGTCACTGCAAAAGATTTAAATAAAAATAAAATCAGCTGTATTGAAGGTGTATGGGGAACAGAAAGATACATCCATAAAAGGTAGGCAGCATTTAAAGGCATAAAAGTAGGACATTGTCAGGAAAATGGGGATGCCTGGTGTTGGCCTGCTCACACTGATTTAAGACATCTGAAAGATTCATAGCACAGCTCAAAAAAAGAAGACGACAAAGACTAGTCCAGAAAATAAACTGATCTAAAAGAATGGTTTTGCTGGATCTTGCTTGGAGGCGTGCAAGCAATGAAAAGAAAGTGAGTCTCAGTTTGTGTAAGCTAAGAGAGGCCTAGAGAGTTCTCCTGGCAATGCTGCTACATGAGGTTTGGTGATGTGGACAGGGGAACTGTTTCTGGCTGGCTGATGCCTCCTATGTGCAAGCACAACAGGATTTTATCATCAAACAAGATTACTTCACAGAATTACCTATCTCAATTTCTTCCCTAATTGGAGCTATCAGAAGATCCTAAGTTTCTATCTGCCTTCTTGGATCAACTAGAGTGATATAATTTTTCATCTGCAATTGCTCCTTAAAATTATAATAATAAGTAAAATCAGAAAAAATATAGAATCGTTTAGGTTGGAAAAGGTTAGATTTGGAAAAATATGTCCCACCCTTCATTCTAAGGGAAACAGACTTTATTAATTTCCTTCCTCCACCTTGCAATACAACATTTAATATAAAAATCTGCCTTTTCTGACTTGGATCTCAAGTGGTCATATTGGATTTCATCTGGTTTCACTGCATTTCCCACGCTGTCCCTCTGGGCAGCATCTGCTCCTTAAGACTAGTGCTCTGCTGCATGCCAAATTCTACTCACATTATGGTTAGAAAAGACTGCTAATCATCAGGTAGAGGCAAGAAGGCTGGCAGTGAGAGAACAGCATACAGATCCATTGCAAATCAAGAGATAGGAAATAAATGGTTTGGAAGGACAGAATCAAGGAGAAAAGCACCAATAAAAGTAAAGAAAAGGAAAGCAGAACTGGAAAAAGACAAAGATAATGTGAAAGCAACATTAGGAAAAAAAGATGGAAGCAAAGTCATAAAAAGAGGATGCACATGCTTGCAGCTTGATTTACGCCCTAACTGTAGCTCCTGAGCACTTGTTGGAATAAATGATTGTATGACATGGCAAAGAGGAATTCCCAGGCAGTGGAAGATGCCATGTCAATTAAAAGGAACCTTCACAAAAAATCCTTTCAAAGAGGCTATCTGAACATTAAGCATATCTGTGGGTGCAGGTAGATCACGGACCCCCACATCTATGAGGCCATGTGCCACATGATGTAAGGAAGAGCATCCTGAAGTTTGATCACTTGTCCTGCTTTGACAGATATAAAGATAAGGAGAGACGATTTAATATATGGCAGGATTAACAGCAGGCATTGTCAGACGAACTGCCTACATCTTCCTAAGCAGCTTCCTTTAGCTTGTAAAGGCTTTGACAGTTCTCATTCTCAGATGCAGATTTCTATAACAGAACTGAAAGGTGTGTAGTATTGTACTCTCTGACAAGCCTAGGATCCTGAATATCATAAAGACACAAGAACTGCATCGCATTAGGTAATTTTCTGAAGTTGCTGTACTTATTCCTGTGCTTGTCTAATCCTCTCTTCTCTCTCTTCTGTAATCTCTCCAAGTCCCCCTCCAATGCCCTTCCAATTATAGTTCCATGCTGCCCATCATGTCATCAGTTGGAAGATACTAGGTTTGGATTAGCACTAAATTCCCTTAAGTCTTTCAAAGTCTCCACCTGGGTATGAAGTAAGCCTGAAACTTTAATTATATCTGCCCAGCTGATACAAGTTGTTCTTTCCAGCTAGATACTTGCGTTTCAGGAGACCAGACTAGCTAGTAGTTTATATCTTCTGAGCATGGGCTAGCAACAAATTTGAAAGAAAAGCTCCCTGAACAAGTTGGCTAATGCAGCATGGTATTTTTAGTCTTGAACTGTGGCGGTTTTCTTAAGCAGATGACATATTTTTCACAAGTAGCTGCTGCACAAACAGCTCTCAACATGAACGATGTTGGAGTCTGCTTAATTTAAATGACCACTGAAATCAAACAGATCGTGTTTTCAGTAAAGTTGCCAAAATTCTTGCATCTACAAATATACAGATTAGCTACGCCCTACCGAGAAGGACCCAGGGGCAGTTGAGTGAGTTCAAGTCTTGCCTTGCTTCAGATACACACCTACGGTCACTCCGCATGTACCGTTCAGGAACATAAGCCAATGGGTATTGTGTTCCCATTCCCAGCATTTCCTCAGCTGTGCTGTGCTCTGCTTGCATTATTTCTATGATGTGCTGCTTTGACTCAGCATAGACTTTGGAGGGGTAAGACTCTTTTTTACTATTTCAGAAATTGAATCTCCTTGATTTTCTGTCCTAGTATCTAGAAGAGTAGAGTTGTTTATTATGTGTCAGGAAGACTTAATAGCCTAATCTGACTTCATTATCAGTCTAAATAGAATATTTTTAATAACAATACAACAGCACAAATCAGTAAAGTCACATACAAAATCCAAAACATAACTGCATTGCAGTGTCTTAACACAACTAAACCCAAGAAATACAGCTCAATACATTTCTTCCCTAATTTCCTTTAAAACCCACACATGAACACCAGGATATAAATGAAATTTTGGGTTGTTTTGTTTAATGCTGCTTCTCATGTCTATTTAAGTGCAACTACCTGGATCAGATGGATAGATAATTTGCCTCCTAACAGCTCATGCCCTTGCTTTATTAATCTGGTTATCTTTAAGAGCAGGTTTTCCAGGTCGAGACCCTGAGGGGAGCCACTTAAAAAGAATACTCTTTGTTGGCATACAAATTACTATGATGTGCCAGTCACCTTCCCCCATTTATCCTAGGAGAATGCAAGGTTTGGTTAGAAAACACCAGCTGTGCCGCTACCTGAAAAGTATTCTCACCCATTCCACCCCACAGCTGCCATCAGCAAAGGATGGGTTCATGGGGGTGTCTCTGCTCCAGGGACAGAGGATGACTTTTGCATTCAAGTTGCTTCTCCAGAGTATGTAGCCACAAGCTTGTGCCCGTAGAAGCATTTTTCTGATGCAAAGAAAATACGTAAGGTCCTGCTACAGACTAAGAGCAGTTAGAAAAAAAAAGACAACCATTTTATCTTGTTTCTTCACTTCTTAGAGATGCTGGGTGCACAGCTAACACAGCCCAGACTTACCATGACAAAATATTCTTAAAAGTAGTTTTTCTACCAGAAGATTTTGAGAAGTACTATAAATAGCCCCTAATAAGCACTTTGTAAAGAGCACCTAGTGCACTGTATATATTTAGACTTGTACAAATATCCAGTGCAATGCGGAGGGATTAGGCCAGACAGCTACCATTAGCAGTAATGGCTGTTCCACCCCTGAATTCCTGGGTATGACACTGAAAATTACCTCCGAGTATCAGATTTAACCAATTTTTTCTTCTTTTTTTTTTTACTTTTAATTTCAATTTTTTTAAAGGCTGCTTCAGAATTTTTTTAAGCTGTTTCAATACCCAGGAGTGCTGAAAGGACTCCTCATGGAGTTAATTTCAGTTGGTAATTTGACTTTGAGGAATATACATATATATATAAAAAAAATTATATTCTTATATAAAAAACCCTATTAGATTAAAGGAGCACTGCTATTGCAAAGTTAAGTAAAGTTAAGGAATATAAGAAGTAAGGTGGCTCATAGTGCCAGCAATTAAGGTAGCACTAACACTCTATGAGTGTTAATTCATCCCCCTTAAATTAGTGATTTACAATATGGTTTTAAATTATATGATTACATTATTAATTTTTCCCACAGGAAATACTCATTTCAGTCAGTGTCCTAGGTAGATGGTACTCAACAAAGGAGCAGGGCAGGTATTCAGTATTTTTGTTATCCTCACTGTTCAGAGAGTGGTCCCCCATCTTGCTCAGTGCACACTCTCTTCAAACTGTATTTTACAGAACAAAGAATTTTCATTTACTTGTGGGATAGTCTATTACCCACCATGGTATAGTATCTGAGTATTTCTCAAACATTAATGAATTTATTTTCAGAACATCCCTTTGGTTCATTTAATTGTAAACCATTTTACAAGTGGGAAGCTGAGGCACAGAGCTAATAAGGTTAAAACTATGTGCTCATCTTGGGTTCTTCTGAGATGCCTAACACTGTTTCTCCTTACTATTAAGCATTATGCAACACTGTATTTGTTCAAGTGTACTTCCTATTGACCTATTGTAGTTATGAAGCACTTCACTAAATCAGAGCATACCTCTGTGGAGTAATGAAAACACATTTCTTCTGGGTCAGCTGACACAAGTGTAATACTGTTGCCATTGGCAGCAGCAAGGGTTGGGTTTAAATTTATGGGAATTACAACAAAAACTCAAGCCATCATAATGAAGCTAGAGGTAATTACACTAAGTTTTCTGGTGCTAAAACCAGAAACCTGATTTCCCCACTTGCAAAGCAGCAGTTTAACAACCCATATTTTCATTAAAGGTAGAACAGACAACTGTGCCCATGTATTTAAGCAGGGAATGACTAATTTATAAAACTGTAACTTTACACCTTACACTCTTTTCCTCCAGGAGTCCACGTGGGGCCAGCAGGCTGCTTTCCCCTCCAGCTCGTGGTTTGAAATGACCCATTCTTCATCGGTAGCAAGGCCCAGTTCAGGCCGGATCAAGCCAGGGGTGTGGATTGTTTCTGCCAGCTGCCCTGACTGCCTGGCTCCTGCTAGCACCAAGCCCTGCGCCGCCTCTCTCCCCAGCTACGGCCTGCACTGCTCCTCACCTCACTGACGGCACTTCAGCTAACTCCAACATTTACCAACAGCCTCTCTACTCCATCTCCAGGAATACTGCACGGAGTACCGACAACTAAACACACTTTCTTGGAGTCCCTTTCATATGAGCACTCTAGGGCCAGGAGCTCTTGCTGTAGATGAGGGCGACCATTTCCTCCCCTCCCTCCCTGCCTACATGGGCACATACAGACAACTAGCAGGCCCATGCTTCTGTACACTGGCTCAGGAATGGTCCTCCAGTTTCCAGGATCTGTTGTCCTTTAGGGACACAAGTCTCTGTTAAGCAGAAATGACATTCAAACATAATAAAACACCACGTGCGAAACCCGGCATGTCTCAGGCTGGAAACGGCCCATGGCAGAGCTGTCTCCCCTTTCCTCTTCCTCCCAGCTTCCCCTGCCTCAGGGGTTCTTGGGTCAAAGAGGAATGTGGGGTTTTTGCTTTTACTGTAGACCTCAGTTGCTCTGCTTTTTTAAAAGATTTCTGCAGCTTAACAGACATAAGATAAGAATCCAGTTCTCCAGGACAACATTCAATTGCCAGCCTCCTTAACCGATCTGCTTTTTTCTCTCCTTGTCTAGTGGGAGTCTTTCTTGAATTTACTGTTCCTCACCCTAGCCTCATCATTCCACCCTTCTCCTGTCTTTTTCTCCCAGCTCCTATACCCGACTTACCAACTTTTTCTACCCTCTTCATATTGAAATGAAGCAGGGTCCCAGGATATAGCAGAAGGGCACTGAGATAACAGGAAAGTTTATTCTCACTCTCAGTTTGGTGTTCAAGTGCCTAAGTGGCCACCTTTTGGTGCTGGCAGCATCGCTGCAGGAAAAGCCTGCTCTGCTTCAGCAGCTCTGGGAAGGGAAGGAATATTGGTACTCTCTAGGGATGCGATCTCCACACTCAGTGAGGGAGGGAGGAGGGAGGGAGAGATTAAATCTTGCCACAGAGACAAAAAAAAATTTAAAAAAAAAAAGAAGAATTCAGCTGCTGAACTCTAACAACTCTCCCTGAAGCAAACAAGAAAACACTGACTGGATTTTTTTATAGCAGCTGATGGCTTAGCCAAACTTTCATGCTTCCTTCATGACAACAGTGAAAGCCACACCCTGACATGCTTATCACTGCTGCCAAATGGCAAGTCCTTGCTTCTTGCATGGGAGCACCAGAGCTTCTCAGTAAGACAATAACTTAAAGTAATGAACACAGACAAAGCAACATGTTTCCCTGCATTTTATTCTCTGAAATAGCAGAGCACTTTCAGCAAAATTCTGAAACAAAATGGAATTTTTCAATCTAATTATTTCAATTAGCAACTGAAAAGGGTCTTATAATGGATACTTGCTGTCTAGGTTGTGGCTAATACAGCAAGAGTGCCAACTGATGTGTCTCTTGCAAACAGATGGATGGCCCAACAAAGATATGTATTCTTACACCTTTATGAGTCATCTGGCCTGAGAAGTGTCGTGGTTTAACCCCAGCTGGCAGCTCAGCCCCCCCCAGCCACTCACTCGCTCCCCCCACGGCGGGATGGGGAAGAGAAATAGGAGGGTAAAAGTGAAAGAACTCGTGGGTTGAGATAAAGACAGTTTAAAAGGTAAAGCAAAAGCCACGCACACAAGCAAAGCAAACCAAGGAATTCATTCACTCCTTCCCATCAGCAGGCAGGTGTTCAGCCATCTCCAGGAAAGCAGGGTTCCATCACGCGTAACAGTTACTTGGGAAGACAAACGCCATCACTCCAAACATCCCCCCTTCCTTCTTCTTCCCCCAGCTTTATATGCTGAGCATGATGTCATTATGGTATGGAATATCCCTTTGGTCAGTTGGGGTCAGCTGTCCCAGCTGTGTCCCCTCCCAAATTCTTGTGCCCGCCCCCAGCCTGCTCGCTGGTGGGGTGGGGTGAGAAGCAGAAAAGGCCTTGACTCTGTGTAAGCACTGCTCAGCAGTGACTAAAACATCCCTGTGTTATCAACACTGTTTTCAGCACAAATCCAAAACATAGCCCCATAGTAGCTACTATGGAGAAAATTAACTCTATCCCAGCCAAAACCAGCACAAGAAGAAACATTTAAACTTTAATTTTGTTTCCTATTACAAGCATTCACTTGTCATCAGTCCACTAAGGGGGATGATGCTGTGGGAGAACACCTGTCTACACCAATTTCTTGTCCTCTTCAATCCATAATTATATATCCCTGGGAAAAAGGTGCTAAACTTTGTATGACAGGCACCTCCAAGTAATTTTTTCACCCTAAAATGACATTAAAAGTATTCTGCAGAGGGTTTTTGTAATGGTCTGTTTTGAAGAAGGCAGTATATCTCAATAATCTTTGTTGAATTTTTTTTTTATTAAACTCACTACAAATTTAAGGAAATATTTTAAAAGTTTTTTTTTAATATTGAAAAATCACCTTTTTTAACAAGAAAGCTCACTCTTAGCCATTCAACACCTAACATGTCAAAACAAGAAAACGAGCATGCAATGTAAGGCTAAAAGGGGGTAGCTCTCACTGTGACAGATTGCTTTCAGCAACACCATCAATAACCACACCAGAAAAGCTTCTTGAATCTACTTGCATGAGTCTTATACTTAGCTTACCAACCTTACAGCTCAGGAATTGCTTCTTCCACGGTCTATACAAAACCAAATAGAATCAGGGGATCATGCCCTCATGAGGTATCTGGACTGTATAATAGTAATAATTATAGAGCAGTATTATTAACAATCAGCCTACATTTTTCACTGTGACAGATTCAATGCACTCTGGAATCCAACTTTTAATTGAAAATAGTCAAACTATAGCATTCGTGCTTGCAAAGATAAACTTTTCATTTGTACATGGATGCAGTTTTGTCTCAGTCTAACACAACAGCTTTGAGGAAGATTGCCCTCATCTGTCTCAACTTTAGTTATTTGCTAAACCTAATGCTTCAAATTTCCCTGATACTAGATAGCAAACTTGAGAGAATCTTGGCCTATGTTTTCCTTAGTGTGGAATAACTGCTCTCTTCAAGCATGTTTCAAATCAGCCCAGAAGGATTCTGTTTGGGCCCCAGAAATTCAAGTACTAAAAATTAGTGTTGGAAAACTCATATAAGATAATAGGAAGTCCATATTCATTATTATGATTGCAGCTTGAAGTTATCTTCTAGTCCTAATACTAAGCTAAAAGTTCAGCCCAGGGGCAGTAATTTAAAACTTTTTAGGCTGATTCTATAAAATGGGTACATACTCTGAAGTATGAGCTTAAACTATCATTAATTTTATATTTAAAAGACCGATCTGTCATATAGAAAGGTGTTAGAAATAGTCGCTGCAACTCATTGTTCAATGCTGTGCTTCAAAAATCCCAAACTCAGATATCACAACCTTTGATTAGCATAAACATTAGTATTTGAATGTAATGTGCCCCTCTATCTCCCACCAAGATATAGCTAGATAGATGTTGGGATAGTGAATGTCATATTACTTTGTAGCTGAAAACACCACCTTCAACTCCTCTAGCTCTCAGTCAAGAGCTGATAAACAAAGTGCAACTCATAAAGTGTGATCCAGTTTTGAAAAAGGGAACCACATGTAAAGAACGCCTGCTAGGTTGTATGATGTGACTTCTTGGGAACATTCACATCTTCTGCATTAAGAGACATATCGACCTAGAGAATTTATTATGGAAAGAAAAATACAGGCATAAAAAAAGGTAATTCATTAAATTAATGAAATTAATGAAATCTTCTGACTTTTTGCTTAATCTCCTGCCTGTAAAATGGAGGATCGAAGCCAACAAAGATTTAATACTGGTGCACTTTTAGAAATACTGGGAACTATATCCAGGGGATGCTGTGTCCTAGTAATACCTTTGCAATGGCCTCATAGATAGACCTCCACAGAGTTTTCTCCGTGCAATAAACGTCGAGTACATACTCACTTGACCTTCTCAAGTAAACTAGAAGTCAGACAAAAAATAGGAAAAAATATTCTGATTAAAAGAGCAATGTGCATCTTACCTTGCTTTCTGTGAATCTTTGATGTAGGGTGAACACAAACGCCTCAAAGAATCATCCAAACTACTGCTCAGTTAATTGCTGAAAGAATCTCCATGTATTTAAGTGGAATTAGGGCAACTGACATAGCAGTTCTTTTTGCAATAACTTTGATAGACAATAAGTGCTCCTCCAGATGTCATCCTGGAGAAAGCAGTGCACATCTATCTGGCATATTTGTCTCTGGGACAGGTGGCAATAAATTTCTACTTCTCTGCTTTAATTTTGATGGTCAGACAGGCAGACAGGCATTTATTTCACAGTGGATTCCTTTTTGTCAGCATTTCAGAATATTAGCTCTTTCACAGTCTTCCTAAGACCGAGTCTTAGTTCGAATTTCATGAACACCAGCAGTTAGTTCACATAAAGGTCAGTTTCCTAAGTTTCATCATACTCCCTTATCTTGATTCACATTAGGCCACACAGAGAAGATCCAAGCTTACTTCTGCTTCGCCACAAAATCTTTTGTATGTTACACAGTGGGAAAATGTAACAAATCTGAGTTGATCAGTTTGTGAAACCATGTTAAGGTAAGTTATGCAGAAAAACGGACTGATGCTGCGTTTACAGCTAAAATCCACTAAAGCACAAGAAAATAAATGACATTCCAACCAGACATGCATTCCTACTCATTATCATGAATCAGGGTGGGGGAACTTCAGTTAGTACTTAATACATCATGACTCTCTTTTCAAGTCCTAGATTCTTCCCGCATTAATGCTAATTTAACATTCAGAATAAAGTAAGACCTTCAATGTTTAAACAAAATGGTTAATATTTACATAGAAAAGTTATGTTTCTGATAATAAGTCAGTATTAATGCACAATGAAAATTGCCTTTTCAGTATTTGATACTGGGCTCTGATACTGGCAATGTCACTAAAAATGTCATTTTTAAACCACCTGAAGTAGCCTTTACAATAACAGTTTAAATAAATTTATGATGTGCTTAAAGGTTTAACTAGGATCCAGACACAAGATTTTAAATAATACAGATGTTGTCTGAGTGGAGGCTTAAAGCACAGTTGCACTGAAGCCAACTTAAAGGATCCAACTCTTTAACGGAGAGTTAGTTAACTTGTGTCATATTATATTGCAATCTCCCATGTAGATATCTGTTATATGTTAATTACCAGAGCAGCAGCCAATGTAATCATTCATCACTGGTGGCCCAGTGCCAAATGTTTTTGCTATGGTTCTTGAATTTCTGCTCACCAAGTCACTGAGAAGAATCCTTGCTATTGCTTCACTATGCACAGTGAATACCTTTGTCTTCCAGATACCCTGGCTACCCTAAAAAACATATGTGCAACTAAAACATTTGCGCAACTACTACAGAACACTTCTGGGTGCTGATGGAATATTAAAAGGGACTTGCTGGTAGAAATCAGAAACATAATCAACAAGAATAAAAAGGGGTCACAAAAATCCAGATAAATGCTTTAATGTAAAGAATGAGAGGAAAAATAAGATAACAGGAGTGAGAGTGTGCAGAAAAGAAGTGAATGGAATGACAGCAGAAAGGCATAAAATGAACATGGAGAGAGGTTAGTGAAAGAAAAGAACTGGATTTTGGCCTGCACTCCCCGCAGCTGAGTTTGGCTACTACTGAAGCCAAAAGAGGGGATTAGACAATGGCTTTTGCTATGAGAGGACAGTCAAGCCCCTGCCCGAGCCTAGAAAACTTTTACAAGAACCAGAAGGTGTTGAGATTCCCTTCCACACATGAACTGAGTCTCTCTTTCTGCTGGAAAGATGCAAGGTTTCCCTGAGGGGTGTGGGGAAAAGAAGATGCCTCCTACCACCAGAAAGCAGAAGAAAGGCACAAGAGTCTCACCATGCAAACAGCTCCTCCAGCTCACTTGAGTATGAGATTGCTAGGAGGTGAACAATCAAGCATAAACTGTAACTAAACACTTCAAAAACCATGTCAATGAAAAATATTATACAAGCTCCTATCATGCATGCCTATATTATAGTGAAATGGTACTTTTTTCAGTTGTATACTACCTTTAAAGAAATGGGTGATGTTTATTTGTTAATACTGAACCTAAAAGCAATCTCTTTTACAAATTAAAAGCTCTCATGAAAAGTCTGATTCTTTTTCTTATTCAATACAGTGCATTAGCAATCATTTTAAAAGTACAGACTTAAAGCAGTATTGCTGATCAAATATAATATATTGCATTAGAAAGAAATTCCATATTAAAATAGGGACTTTTACTACAGAATTACATTTTTAACTTTTTTTCCAAATAAATTACTGAAACTTTTGCACTATGAAAGCTCTCAGGCAAAATTAATGGTTTTGTTTTGCAAATTAATTTAGATATTAAAAAATTATATTTTCAACCAAGATCTCAGTTACTCAGATTAAATATTAACCAAAAGCTGTCTTCTGCTTAAATAGAATTTAGCCTTTGAAGTGTTTTTATTAATCTCTTCTGATGTAGGTGCTTGAAATTCTATGAAAGTGCTGCTGCTACCAGTTCTGTGCATCACTTACTGTAATTTATTTTCAGAACATAATTCTATTTATAAATGAAAATCCTATTAAAAGAAGACAAGAAAAATTAGTCCTCGACTTTGCATTGGTAGAGTAGAAACAAAATGAGCGGCCTAACCTGAAGTGACATTTACAAATTACCTGTTAATTTAAACTGGGTTGAAGGATGACAGAGTTTAGTCAGACTGACAGGAAGTACCGAAGGAATGACAGTTGGGCCTGTAGTGGCCATAAAGCTCCCATAGCAAGCACATTTATCTGCCTTCTCCGGAAAAAGCTTCCCTTGTAGTAAATAATATATTTGTAAAAATATTTACTTCGTGGCAGCCCAGTGAGTGAACATTTTATGGAGCTGAACACCCCCCCCAATCCCTTCCTTTTAATTCTTATTTTTACTAGGGATAAGAGCTGCTTTAAGATGGCCACCTGCCTTTAGTCACACGGTTGATTCATCACCACCCCCCTAAAGCTAAACCACATGATTTTCTTAATGAAAATGAGACAAGAAGTGACAAGGCTTGTATCCTTTAGTTGCTTCAGGATAACATTCATGCCCTGAGACCAGTTCCTTTGTTCACTAGACATTCTTTGAATGGACACGATTGTGTATCAAGGCCATGCAGTGCCAAATACTTATAAAGATAATAATAGCTGCTCTCACTCCACCTATAAATAGTTCTGAGAAGACTCAAAACCAAGTGCCAAGAGTCTCATTATTTATTAACTTTTGAAAACGAAAATGGTGTTTGAAGGAAAAGGCTCAAGTGTCTTATACTTTAACATTAAACACTTTCCAAGTCTCCAAACTTTTATAAAATACTTTTATAAAATATTTAAGCTATAAATGGAATATTTGGGAGTCTTAAAATAATCTGATGACAATTATTTAGGAACCTGTCTCTCTTATGACAACCAGTAAAGGAACATATCATATAGTTACTGTAGCTCTTTTCTGCAGGGGAGCACCACACGTATGTGGAGAGAAACACAGACCATAGGTAGCTAACTCAGCCCACATACAAGATGTTCTTGTGCATGCTTAATAAAAATCGCTTTAATATTTTTAAACAGCAAGCTGTATTTTATATACACGTAAATTACTGAACAGAAATTTAGAATGTTATACCTTGGTTTAGGGATCTCAAAAAGCATAAGCTTATTTCATTCACCAGGCACCCACTGCCCAGGCAGCCATGGTCTCCCCCTCTCATCTCACCCACACTGCCTCGTGCAGTCCACAGGTCATGTTGCAACAAAGGAACTAGTATGAATTATGCACACCCTGCTTACTTTTGGGGTACATAACCTCTGCTGATATAATGCAGCTGGGTATAATTATAAACGTATCTATCAATTCTCGAAAAAATTTTTGTATAAATTCCTCTGCTCCCATGAACATTTTTATAGGTACAAAAAAAATGGTACTTGGAGATTGTGTTTATGTTCCAGAACGAAGGCATGAATTTCCATAACCTGTTTCAACAAAATCCAGAAGTCCTTGTTTTAGTGCCATTTCCAGAAACCTTGCTTTTGAAAACACAAAAATGTCAACCATAACCAAGTTTGCGACACCAAACAAAGTTAGGGTTTCTGTAGTTGCTGTGGAAGACTTGCCAGTAGGTACCATCGTTTTGCAGTAGACCTTTTAAATGTAACTCATTTCTGACTTTTAATCTTAGCACAGGACCCCTGATTTTTTTCTTTTTTAAATAATGGCTTGACAGTAATTTCACACCTACTGTACAAAAGATTTTCCTTATTTAATAGCAGAGGATAAATTCTGGAAGCAGAAAAAGATCTTATTATTATGGAGGAATAGTAAAATAAGATCTACAGTACCATTATTTTTGAAATTAGACGTTGTACCTTAGTCAAAAGATCCAAATATAGACCATGCTCTGGTCTGTAGTATGTCATTGATGAAAAATGGTCCTCAAGTTCTACTTAAAGAGTCCAAGAAGATACAATTAATATTTTGATTTCTCTCAGGAAAAAAGAAGCTCCTGCAATAGGTAGAAGTTTTGAAGCTCTACTAACAGTGGGAGGAGACTAACAGAAAAGCATAAAATAAAAAAATGAAAACTGAGTTACTATTGTTGATGTGTTATCCACAGACTTCCTCCCTCACTAAAACTGGTAAGGGTTCACCCTAATCACAGAAAGGAGAAATGACCGGTGGGAGTATCCAACTACAGAGAGAGAAAGATCTTTTCTTCGAAGATGTCCAATACAATGAGGAGAAATATAACCCCGTCTCCAGCTTGACTCTATGATATAGAGTGCTTTCATATGTCTTTGTACATCTTCCATATATCTTTGGGGAGATTGTCTTCTATTTAGATTTGGAGATAGAACTAATATACAACATTTTATTAATTCTCTCCCACACATCTTTGCCTAGAAAACCGTGTATACTTCTTTGGCCAATCACAATTATTTATCCGAGCTTATTAAGTGTTCCTGTACTGTAAGACTGATATCCTTGCCCTTATACAGTATATCAAGGACATATGATAATGATAACGATCAATGTTATTTTAACACTGCACAAAGGCCAGGATGTCAAGGCCATTTCTTCATTAGAAAAGAGGACTATTGATTATTAACTAGAGACTGGCTAGAAATGAAGAAATTAATAGGCAGATTACCCAACCACCAATTACCTGCAAAGACTTAGTCAGGTATTTGGGATGCAAATTAATTACATGTGGTGGTGGAGGTGGACTTGTTCATCATTCAGAGCCATTATTTGGATTGGATGTGTTACAGGAAAGGGAATTTTGGGCTATACTTGCACCAAATGGAAAGAAAGAGGTTACTTTTTAGTTTAGTAATGTCATGTCTACACAGGCACACTTTCAAACCATCACATGAAAAGTTCTGTAGTCTCTCAGAACTAGTCCAATGAACTGCAGCAAACAGAGCTAATACTCATTGTTCCTTGGGAGTCATTATGTGTTAGCCAGTGACTGAATAGCATAAAATGCTCTACTGGAAGAGTTTGGCCTCTTCCAAATATCTGAATGCTACTCTGGCACCCCTGAAGCTCCAGCCACAGGGTTCCCACCATATGTACTTATCTCACACCATCTCTGCCCAGAGAATCTCCCTTGTGTTTCTATAATCAAAAGATTTAATTGCCTTCTACACATTCAGAAAAGGTAAAATTCACTGCTGTCTGTTGGGGTTTATTCTTTCAACTGCAGAAATTCATACCTTTACTTTTTTTTTTTCTTTTTTTTTCCTTTTTTTTTCTTTTTTTTTTTTCATTACCTGCTTTTTATTGAATTTTAGAAGAGTTAATTCTGATGCCATGGTACAAAAAAGTAAAAGAAGAGCTATAAGACACTTTGCAGCTCAGACTGCTGCTTCAGGAGGTCATGTCACTAGATATGAAGTAATTTATGTAGGAGTCTAACCAGCACTCTGAATTCCCTGATTCCTGTTACCCCAGGGAAAATGGATGCCAGCAATGAGTCATGTCTCTGAACGATGCAGGGGACCTTCTTTTTCTAACTTTGTTTGCTAAATAGTCAATTATCTTTGGAAAACACTCCCAAATGTTTTTGAATTTTATTCCACATGCTAAAAATATCACTGTAAACCTAATGCATACAGCTAACTGTATTTTCATCAAAGCCCTTCATTTTCAGACAGAATTTACATTATCAGAATCCTTTACTATACATATACTGTTTTCTGTCCCTCTAGTAACTGAGCATCACAGTACTGATCATTCAGAGCGAAGGAGGACTATAGTTTGGATGTCATCCTAAAATACTTTTTCTAGCTTTACCACAGCTATAGGACTTAAAGGAGGAATTAATTCAGAGAAATCCTTTGGTCTATGTTTCATGTCCAGCCTTAGAGCTTACAAAAATGAGTAGAAGCAGGAAAATTTTATTCCTTAGAATTCTGCATCTCTTAGTGATGAGACCTCTTGAGGAGCATTTCAGTGTTTTCAGACTGCCAGGTAGACATCAGGTAAAAACAGGAAGTTCTTACTTCCTTATTGGCATCACACTTCGAGGGTAAAAGTGATTTAGATTCTTAAATCCATTCTCTAAGTGCCATTGGGATTCTTAAAAATCACTGTTCTGTTGCAATACCCTCACAAAGGCCCCTGAATTTGTACTGGTAGCAAGGCTGGAAACTGCTTAAACATGACCATGTAAAGCAGCTTGGTGACTGATCCACACCTAGACCTGACAGCCTTCAAAAATTAGACACCTATCTATCACCTCAACAGAGTTCATCAGATAGCCGTCTGTAGAGCATTGCCAACCCCACACAGAACTCAGCAAGCTGGAGGTTCCGTGTTGCTGCCATTCAGCTTAGTAAATCTAATCGTTGCTGTAATACTCAGGACACCCTGTCAATTCCCCTGCCTGATTTGGAGCAATGACTGAACTTAGGTCTCCCTCCTCCCAGGCAATATAAGATCTTTAGAGGCAAGTCTTTCTTAGTATTGCTCATTGAGGCTGTTCTACTTTTTTTAAACTGCTTAAACATCCTGTGGGACAAAGAGGGAGGGAGGATGTCTGTAGGTTGGCAGCCTGAACAACCCTTAAGAAAACCATTATTTCACACAAAGTTTCTCCTGTAACATTCTGACCATGCCCACACAGCAGCCATTTACTGGGGCCACAGGGCATAAGAACAAAGCAGTACGGGCAACAGAAAAAAACTACCTATCCCTAGCAAACACTTGATGAAATCACTAACACAGTGAGGCCAGATCTTTAGAAAACACATGCAGCATCATGAGGGAAACACATAAGGAGCAGCAACAACAGCAAGACATACTCTGCATAACAAGAGCAAGGCTGTCAGCTGCAAACTAGACTGGCCATCCCAACCAAAGGTAGTGACAGCCCAGCAATGCATTGAAGCTTAAGGAAGGTAGATGGAAAGGACAGGGAACACTTTCCTTTACAAGCCATAAAACCTACAAGCCAGGGTTGAAACTTCACTTGTAAGCTTTCTGACTTAATCAATCATAGATGAACTGCACAAAAAATACACAAAAGGGAAAGGAAGGGAAGGGAAGGGAAGGGAAGGGAAGGGAAGGGAAGGGAAGGGAAGGGAAGGGAAGGGAAGGGAAGGGAAGGGAAGGGAAGGGAAGGGAAGGGAAGGGAAGGGAAGGGAAGGGAAGGGAAGGGAAGGGAAGGGAAGGGAAGGGAAGGGAAGGGTGTGCAGGAAACAGGGTATCCACAATAAGTTGTCCACTGTTTGCCACCTTCTCTTTATACAGAGGCAGCTTAATAAAAAGTGCAAAAGAACAAAGAATGCACTTCTGGGACTATGGGGTAGTTTTTTAACCAACTATTCATATAAACCAAGGCTGTGATTGGCAAAACTGAAGTTTCTTTCTTTCAAAGATTCTTTTAAAGAATTGTGTGTTCTTTGTCCCGTGCTTGGTCAGTGCTTGTAGGAGTGTAACTATTGCCCAGTAAGGGCAGTCAGCAAGAGTACTTTATTTTAACTAGTTTACTTAGAGGAGGCTCAGATTTATGGGTTTGCTAATTTCCAGAGGAATCTTTCAGTTTTTGAACCAGTTCCTTGTTGCTGCTGATAACACATGCCAGAAAGACTATAAACGTTTTATTCCCACTGGAATATGTGAAACATTTGGGGAACGTTGCCAGCTTTGGCAATAGCTCCAAGCTGTTATGACATTAGCCTCTATTATCATGGCCGCTTTCATTTGGTTCTTTCTAGCTTGCAGGGACAGGGGCCTGGCAGTGGCAGCATCTGACAGAACCTGCGCCATATTATGTGTAACCTCACTGATTCTTTCTTTCCAGACTGGGAGTCATTCACATTTATGCTTAAAAAGCCTTTTACCAAATCTTTAGACAGATGACCAAGGCAAGACTGAGGCATCCACACCTAGGATCTTTGGAGTATTCTTTTAAAAGAAAATTTAGTTCTAACTCTACTGAGTTTCAGTTCCACCATGCCAAGTGTACCTAGTGGTTTGTGACAAGCAAATGCTTACTTGTCCATTGCTTTCCCTTTCCTTGTGCTCATTAATCATATTTGGATGCTACTATAATACAAAGCAGAGACACCGAAAGCAAAGAGCAGTATTAGCAGAAGTATCCAATCCCCCTTCCTGTGGGAAAGAGATAAAATAAACATCTATTACCGATACTATTTGTATTCCTTTTTTGACCAGTAAAAATTTAAGATGCAAATCCTGGCATCTTCCATGAATATCAGTAAGTCTAAACTGGGAGAATTGGTTAATATAAGAGGGTTTTGGGCACTTATTAAAAACCCTAGGGCCCCTACTGGATAGACTCAGGCCAAGATATGCAGTCTAAGGAGCTCTTCTGGCTTTGCTTTGACCAAGATAGTATCTAAGTAAATAAATATTCTCACCACCATAGGGCCTTAGGGGATGAATAACTGGTCTTATAGCCATAGTAAAGGCTCTTAGGACTATGCACTGGCCAAACACCATAATTACAGAGAGATTCAGTGCCCCTTTCCAGGACAGCCTGAAGGATTTCCTAGAGCTTGAATAAAAATGCTGAGGAAGTAGTTGTTTATATTTCCTATAGTTTTTGAAAGATAGTCATAAAAGACTTTGATCTTTAAATGAAAATGGATAGTATCCCAAACTCACCCAGAGACCAAACTACAGAATCTCAGGAGAGTTTCTTCAGTGGGTATATCCTTCCCAGTTCAAGGCTTCTGTTCTCTGATACAATCAGTTAATTCACTTATCTTAAATGCTGACTGGCATACAAGATACACTAGGTACACTAGATAGAAATAAATACATAAAATTTTAGCTCCCTTAATTTTACCAGACAGATTTAATAAATGCACATAACTAATGGGTATATAATGACTTCCCTAAACTCCTACTTGTAGATCATGCGTTCTATTTCCCAGTACATCTTTTTCCCCATGAAAAATTAAATTGGAAAGTCAACAAGAGAGAAATCATATTGGGGACATTTTCAATCCATTCATTTACATTTTCACTCTTAGCAGAATGTGGATAGTATATTTTTATGGCATGTTTGGTTGCTATTCAAAATATCTTTTTTTTTTATTGAATAGCAAAATTATTAGATGAGTAGAATCATGTATGCATAATAAGAGCACAATTTAAAGCTGTCCCTAGGCTAATTTATGAAGCACTAAATCAATTGGAAAAGTTTTTCCTTTTTCTTAAAGAGGCACAAGGTTGCTTTTTCAGCTGGTTTTGTCTGTTTTCACGGTCTGCACATTGATCATAGCCTGGTACAGTTAGCCAGATGCATATGGGAAAAGAAATATCTGAGGCATGAAACTAATGGTATGTGCACTTTTTGTTGGTTTGTTTCACTTCCCTTTATAAACAAATTCCCTGTTAATTAGTGCACAAGTCATTAGTCAATAAGGTTCACAGGCACTGACCAACGTGTTAAGAGAATACAATTAATGCATAGGAGTTTTGCAAACAGATGTTTGTGATTGCATGAAGACAAGGCTTGTAAGTCAACCTAGCAAAACGTTATGTGAAATACCTTTCTTCACATCCCAGCAAGGATGCGTAAGCACGGTAAGTTTCCAATAAACTATGGAAAAAATGTGCATTCCAGCGTAGGCATTGCTGCTTCTTAACATCAGTATGTGAAAATAATGATACTTAGTGCATACATACAGATCTCAAAGCACATTACAAAAGCAAGCAGTATCACTCCCATTTATACTGATAGGGAATGGAACCACACAGATGATACAAATTCCCTAGATCATCCAGCAATAGAGACAAAAACAAAATCCAAGGCTTTTGCCTAGATCAGCACATTTCAGGACCACATTGCCTGCTCTCACTTTACATTTGTCATAGTGCTTTAGCCTTGGCATTTCTAATTTACTTACAGAAACACTTTCTGAAGCGATATTTTGTCCACAGATAATTGCCACTGATGGCAGTTGCTGGACTTTCCCAGTCCGAAAGTTCTCTGAGGGGAAATGGTTTGCAGTTATACACCGCTCTACAAATAGCCCTATAAAGACCTTTTGTCCTAGTTTCATGCATAAGAAGTTATACAGAGAAATCATTGTATTAGTACGACCTACCTGACAGTTTTGGATTGACTAATACGTACACTCATCTCAGGCAAGTAAAAAGCTCTTCTTGGGAAAGAGGCGGAAAAGACAGCAGAAATTTCAACTCTTTGGGGGCTATTCTGACAGCATAGTCATTGACTGAGAAAACAGGAGGACAGTTATTGCTATGTTTTAGTTGTTTTCATGTTTGATTTAAAATGTAATCTGTTGCATTGTTATGTTCTCTCATCCTGGGACTTTTAATTAGATACATTTTGGAAATTCAAAGTTTAAACACATGCTTTGTTAAATTGGTAATAGTTATATCCTAAACTGGTAAAATGGACCTAATTTTATCCAGCAGAATTGCACTGTGGATTCATAGAGTTAGTCTTTGATTTTATGGTCATGTTTAATGCCTCTCCTTAGCTAAAGAGAACCTAAGGATTTGCATATATGTATTTTTGTCCTTCAGGAGGACAAATTATATTTCCTGTTCATGTAACTGACATGAGTGCTGCATCCCCCTACATGGCAAAGTTTAAAGGGTATAATTAGCAAAACACAATCCATACTTGTCTGCCACCATCTGAGGCTGAAAGGGCGAATATTCTATTCTTATATTAGCGTTGACAATAACCAGAATAGCTTGAACTTCCTCAGATATCCTGTCCCTAGGACCTGCCTTTCTAATACAGGATTTTTCACATCTGTTATCTCTAGGGAAGAATGCAAAATGCCTCTCAGAAATATCATTTGGACTTTTAACACATTTTGCAGCGTTTTAGGTCCATGAAACTGAGATAAACATACGATATTTCCATTTGGCATAGATAACATTACTCCACTATTACTTTTTATTTGAAAGAAAGCTGTATTTATTTTGTTGGCTAGTTCACCATGATACTTTCCTCTCCTCTTTTCTCCACATGATACTCTCCTCTTCACAGCTACGTCATATCCACACCAAAAGCTGTTGAACCAGCTGTTTAGTACTCACTCAGAGCAATGTTTCAATTGCTCTGAAAAATCTCTTCCAAGATGCCTTGCCCTAAACTCTCCATAATCAGAACAGCCACAGAAAACTATGATACAAAAGTGCTTAACAGTGCAATATGCACTCAAGTATCTCAGCAGTATGGATCCGTATGTGTACACCCAGTTTTTTTAAGGTAGGTGTTGAAACCCTCAGGCAGCATATTTGGACTGGGTGAACAGTCAGGGTCATTGAAAGACTTTACTAAAAAGTTATGCCTGGTTTCATCACAGGAGACGGCAAATAGGACAGACAGAACTTATCATAGGATTTAATGACTTTAGCATGCCATTCAAGTGACATTGAGGAGGTGTGACATCTATTCCACAGGCTGGAATTGCAATGGCCAGTATGAGAAATGTTCCCTTAATTCAACAGACGTAGAGTTTATTTTACCAGTTGGAAATAATTGGGCTTTGTGAAGGTAAAAGAGGACCAACACACGTGCATTACTTTAAGGCCCACTAAAACCCCCTTTGAGGGCATAAGCATTGCATCTGCTTCGTGCTGGCCTCATTTGCATGACTGAAAACTCACCCCCAAATACACCACACAAAATACTGCAGAAATTCTGTGCCTGCAAGAGGAAAAAAGGACTATCGTTAATGTTTAAAGTCTCATAGTTCTGTACTAGTGTGGTGCCATTTTATAAGTGTTGGCAATATCCTCACGAATACCTGTGACAAGTGCCATTAACATAAAATACAAAGTGGGATTGGGCATGATGAGATATTTAAAATTTAGACATGCACTTGCCACATTTAAAAATGTACTTCGCAGATATATTTTTAAACCGTGTATTTTTTAAAAACAAGTCAATTCAATGCCTTATATTTTGAGTTTTAATTCCAATCAAGCTAATTTCTAGTCATCACAAACACATACCTGCCAGTAATGAAGGTTGTTTAATTAGGTCCAGATAAAATAGCTCCAATTCTGTTTCTGATCCACCTGTCAAAGCAAATCAGTCTTTTACATGACTTTAAAAAAAACAAATTAGACTAGCTGATGATTTTTTGAATATTCAAGTAGACATACTGAAGATAAATCCAAACAGAACTTGTGACTGAACAAAAGCCTGGAACGTGACCCCAAAGATGAAGAGATCTTGTTCTGCCAGAAGCAGATTTCCAAGCTTGGTATTTGAGGATTATGAAGTCAAGGACAGGGTGCTAAAAAGTGGCTACTGGAAAGGATAGCAGTGTCTTCCACAGCTTAGGGCAAGGTAACATTTCAATGCTATGTAAAATTAAACACAAATAACAATGTTAAAGGTCCTACTTGAAGCCCCAAAGCCAGGTGATTTCAGAACAGACATGTCCAACTTATGCCATTATACCTCTACGGAAAAAAAGTACTTTGCTGTTTGTGCTACTATTACAGAAACAAGTAGAAAATCTAGAAGGGCTGATAGGGTTGAATGCTAAAAAATATTTTCTTTTTCGCTGGCTTCTCAGATGGACTAGTAGTCTGAATATATTTACTGGTAAGCAGATAGCGACATAAATTGACCATCACAAATGGCATTATTTGACATATGAGATGTTAATTAAAACAACTCAGTACAGCTCTGAGAGATCACTAATAATTGCTTAATACTATAGAAGCTCGACCAACAACTTCCAGAAGTGTAGGATTAGGCACAAATGCTAGGCAGTAGACTAGAGAGAAAACACTGATTAAAAAGCACCACTCAGACACACATTGTTAACATCTAGAACACAAAAAAAGGTAACTCAAATTTTAATATGGAAATTATCTACTAGGCTCTGGTAAGCAAATCAGTTCACATGTCCTTGCTGTTTCTGTGCTTTCTGTGTACTCAATCCATTAAGTGAGAACTCACCAAAAATGTCAGGGTTTCATGTGTTTTTTCTCATTCGAGCCTACCATTTATTCTGCTGGGATGATACTTCTCTCATTCTTTGATTCCTATCAAAGTGGTTCTACTGATGTTAGTTATTAGAGCACTAACTTTCCTCCAGTCATTTATACACATTGTATTGGCAACTGTTGTGCCTTCTAGAAGACGAACTTGTTCATTTTGATTGATTTACAAAGCATGATGGCTTGCTCTTTTCTTCCGAATGGCATTCTAAGCACCACCCTCATTTTGTCTTTAATTTGTTCAGATTGGACATTTTTTGATTTGGCTTTCTAAATTCAGTGGCAGTGGTCTGATTTTATCAGATGTCTACATTAACTTCTTACCTTATGCAGATAACTCCTGTAAAGCACAGTTATGGTAGCAATGGGCACAGTTGTTACAGCTGTACCAGATTCTATAATGTTCGGCGGTTTTAATTCTTTTCTCTATGAATAAAACCCTGACCCAGTAAAGTCAATCAGACTTCTTCCATTTCCCCCCATCACATTCATATGAGAGGAAGTTATGAGTATCAAAGTCTCAAAATCCATTCATGTCTGTTTCATTAGAGTCTCTCCACTTCATTGTAAGGAAATCTGTCTTGTTAGATGACGAGATCTGATGTGCATCTCACAACCTTATGTTGTGAAAATAGAAAGGCATGAACTTGTTATGCCTACATATGGCAAACAGTTTCACAAGTCCCCTTGAAATGAGGATATGACTTGTTTTCACCCCAGCTTATTTTGCTCAAGGTACAACAGGAATGAATTAGGATCATGAGTCAGAGGATGAGATTTTTTTTTATGTCATTAGGTCTCAGCCTGGGAAGACCTGTGTATTGGCTTGGTTGCCAAATTAAGGACCAGACTTCCCCAAGTGATTCACACTCACTTGCTCTGCCTAGAATACATGCTGTTCTTTCTACTACTGGATGCCCATGATTATCTGTTATTGCTACAGTTCCAAAAACACAGATTGATATGGCCTTGTCTATATCTGCAAGAAGCAGGGGCAGCTTTAGGCCAGTTGGCTGTTAAAAAGGGTTATGTTTTAACTTGGACATTCGCACACAATTCACTCATGATGTTGCATATACCTATATGCTTGATATTAATTAGACACCATTTCCAAAAGACTTCCAGATTCTTGTCTTTCAAATATCATTGTCACCTCCACCATAAACTGGATTGTGTTCAGCTATTCCATTTATGTACTTTTTTGCCTCTAGATAGAAGTAGATGATATTCATTTCAAATACAGATGCTGCATTGTTTCAGAATATACCATATACTACTGCTGTTTGAGCCTGCAGAAACTCATGACAACTTTATGCAGCATAATTAATATTTAGCAACAACTGGGACAAAATACCTTGCTTTGTCAGGTTCCTCCTTCTCAAGTGAATACACTCTGAAGTGAATAGAAATTGTCCATTGTGGAGATGGAGAAAGGAACATGAATGGTTCCCTTGACCTCTGCTTATTACATTCCACATATAAATTGGTGCCAACATACGGCAAAACTGCTAAAGACTACAAAATATATAAACCTGGATTTTTGCTTCCTTTTTTGGGAAACAAATGAATCATCTACTGCATGATCATCACCGCTTCTTTGCAAGACCTGAAATCTGGGTTAGAGGTGTTAAGGATACTGGCAAAAGTTGGGCAGTGGTAGATTATTGATGCTCACACTTTGCTCCACGACAGGTGCACTCAGATATCAGCTATATGACCTAGAAAGATTTTTACCATAAGGAGCAATGAAGACCTCATGGGACGGCACTAATGCTACTGACATTTAACCAGTCTAAACTGGTAAATAGAAGTAGCACGTTTGTTTATTTGAGTTCTATTTACTACAAAACCTGCTAGCCTTCCAATGGTATTTAGGATTTTGCTAATCTCTCCTTTCTCCAAAGTCAGTAAGCAGCTCGCAGCAGTCCCCGCTTCTGTGCAGGTCGCAGACTGGCCACAGAGAGCCTGCCTTCGTTAGGTGTTTTGCGTCATTTGTTGGTGTTAGGATGATACAGTTACTTGCCTACCCCATCAGCACTGGGTTCTCCACCTCTTTGTCATGTTGTGTGCTCCAACTGATTTTTATTTAATCTCTCACCCAGCCTTAGTATTTCTGGCACAATGCTTCACCAATTATATACCCTCCATCAGCACAAAACTCACTCAGCTTGTCAGTGCTTATCTGTGTTGTAAAAGGGGAAAAAAAACCAGGACTGTCTTACATCGCAAGCCTACCTCTCCAGCGGGCTCAAAATCATGCCCTTAAAACATGCTTTTAACAAGCCAGCAAGCATTGTACCTTCTTCCCCAACTACAGAGAGCAGGGAGGTGAGGCACTTCTCTGTGTAAAATGGCACACACATTTTGTAGACCTCATGTTCTAATGCTATTAGCTCCAAAGATTGAATTAAATAGAGAAAGGTTAATGAAAGGTTTCAGTCATGATTGCAGTGACCATGATGAAGCAAAGGGGCAAGAGAAATGGCAGCTTTAACAATTAAACTCCCTTAACACATTCCTTTAACACTACTGCTATAACACAGTGAAATGCCACAGTTAATCAGATCACGCTTACTGCTAACACTCTCTACTAAGAAGTTGTTGTGACTCCCCTGTTGGGATGTTCTACAAGATTATCGTGTTCTTCATTAATGCTAAGTAAAGGCAGCATATTTTAGATGCCTCACAAATTAGTATCCTTAATTGTTTATAAATATAGGAGTTATATTTTTTTTCATTCTGATATTTTAAAATGGCATTATAAATACATAAAGTACAATCAAATCCCTATTCCCCTGTAAAGCTCAGTTCTACTGTGAAATGGGAGGCTTCAAGCACCTAGCAGCTGTGTTGTACCATACAGAAGTTTCCAATATATGTTGGAAGTGCTTCGCTTACCTCACTAAATGCCAAAAGCAAGTCTGGCACTACATCAGAGTCAGTCACATCTTCTTGCTTCAAGTATTTATTTCTCTGACTCTATTAAGTTGTAAGCAAACATCTGAGTAGTTGAACCTCCTGCAGGGTCTCATCACATTTTAGGATTGGCCCTTTCTGCATATCAATAAAATTCAATTGCAAAATATTTATAGTGCTAGCACATGTCAGAGGAATAAATTATCCTATTAAGAGCCCACTTTTTGCTGTAGTATGCTCTGATGTCCTTACTGAGGATAAAAGGAAACAAAGAAGCCCAGGCTTGCAGAGGAGAAAGACAATATTGGCCAGCAATAACAGCATTAGATCTGGATGTACAAGACCCTAGTTCAGCTCTTTCCTCTGTGCCTTGGGCAAGTGAGTGAGATTCTCTCTCTCTTAGGGTTAAGAGCACTTACAACTACAACTCCAGGGTATTTCAGGGTTAAACAATTAAAAGATTTTGGCACATTTAGGTATTTTAGTAACAGAAACACCCCAAAGCAGAGAATTCAGGTTAAACTGAAGCTAGCAAAAAGGCATGTGAAATAAAAAACATCTTCCACAATTTGATTCACCACCCATCTTAAAAATTTCTTTTAACAATATCATTTACATGTCATATCAATATTCTGAAAATCGAGATAAAAGCACGATGTGTCAAGGAGGAGAAAATGTGTTCCCATTAGCAGTAGATGGGTAAGTCATGTTTTGGGTGGAGACCGGTAAACTACAGTAAGACTCTGGTAGATATAGGTGCAAAGCTTAAGGTGTTACTACTACCATCCATGTGAGGTTACCTCCTCACAGCAGAGATATGGTGTGATATGCTCCTGCATATAAATGCAGGCCCACACTCCTTATGGGTCTAAAAATACTGCAGGCTATGGACTTTGGCAGCTGGGAGGGGATATATCCCAACACTGGAGCAGAGGCCTCCAAAAGAGGGGCAGAGTGGATATTTTGGGGACTGTAATATCTTAAACTACTGCAACTTAAATCTACCAGAACACATTCACTAGAACCCTACATGAATAGAAGTGGGAATAGGAATAGGATAAATAGGAATAGGACTAGGAATAGGAATAATTTACATCACTTATGGGAATAATTTTGCTAGTCTGCCCTTCAGATAGTGGATTTTTTGTGGCTTTTACAATTTTACAGATACTAACTTGAGGAAATAGATTACAGAAAGGTTAATGAAAGGTTTTAGTCATAATTACGATGACCATGACCTAACAGAAGGCCAAGAAACCCTGCAATTAAAAAAGAATACCAAACTTTTATTTATCCACTGCCAGAGCACAAAGAAATGCCACCATTAATTATACACCACATTGATTACTAAAAAAGTTGTCATGTATCCCTTTGATGATGCAAGATGGTTGTTATGGCAATGAGATGCTACTAAAAATTCTTTGTAAGACTTAATTAGGTCATTTGTTTAATCTCATGGGGGATTCCCCCCCCCCATTCTTTTTTCTTTTCTTTCTACTTCTCTCCACTTTTTTTGTTTAGCGGTTTGCTTTTTAAAAGTTAGGAAGATTTGTTTTTTAAAGTACTCGAGGACTTCCACTATTTATGTAAGTTATACTAGATATCTTCCTCTGCTTTGGATGTCAAATACAACAACCACTTGAACAGTGCCAATACTATCTCTCTACAACCTTCGAAGTTATTTCTGTTATATACTGTGGTTCAAAATGCTGATCAGATACTGTGTGTAGACATGAAGCAGAAAATTCCCATTGAAATCTGTGACTTAAATCTGTCTTTACCATCCCATAAGACAGAGCAGAATCCTCCTCTCTGTTCATAAAAACATGCACCTATGAAATAATGTATGTAATGTCTGCTGAATATTCTCTACTATTCATGAAGTTAAAATTAACTTCTTGTTTTAATTGCTTATCAGTTCCATAAGCATAATTCCCATGATTTAACCTGCTTTCTTAGGGATCTGCTACCTTTCCATATAGAACTTCACATTTTTATGAATTTTTACTGTTTAAAATGTATATGTATGTAAATTGTCATGCATCTGAGCCTTTCACATCAGAGGAACAGTATAAATACTAAATCAACGTGGAAAATATCATGTCTGCTTTAACTTGACTTGATTATACCTAAATATAAAAAAAAATTAGCATTTTACTCTATTTTTAGTTGTCTTCATTGTATTATATTGTCTTTTTGTTTAAAGTGTATAGATTAACACCCCTCCCAACTACTTCCTATATTTTTATGCTAATAAAGTGAAATTTAAAACAGCTTAGGAGGGACTAGGAAGAGAAAGTCAAATGTCTAATATAGATATTCCTCAACTGAAGGACAAATATGCTGGAAACCTTGGAACACAGAGTTTTATCTTTTCTGAGAACAGACCTACCTATTGCAGATGGTCAATTTAGCACAAGTTTTGCTAAAAAAAGGCTGAGACAGTATAAAGCTTTCTTTTAATTTAGATAATATTTTTCCTCATGTTTTCCATAATTTATTATCGATTACTCTTAGATTTATTACCTATATTTTAGCTAACAATTTAGTATTCAAGGGGTTTTAAAAATAAAGCAGCTACAAAATGCTGCAATTCGGCAATTGTGCCAAAGACCATTTTTCTTGTCCATGGACGTGATTGACATATGAATGTTTTCAGGAAGAAAACATTATTAATATGAAGAAAAGTTATGATGTTTGAATGATGTTGGCTTGCCTTCTAAGTAAGTCCCTGGGTTATATCTGCATTGCATATTCTGATAAGTATACATAGTCAGATTCTCTTTACACATTTTAGCTTCTTTAATAATTTTGTTAAATGCAGAAGAGGGGAAAATAAAGACATATTATTAATAAACAAGCAATTAAACAGGTTAGGGCAACAATGCAATGCTGGTCATTCAGGAACCCTGTGCTAATTTTAATTAGCTGCTTTCCCTTGCTTTCAAATGTAATTAAAGCAGCTTAGTTGTGCTCAGTGATGCAAACCACCTTATTTAATCACTAACATTATTTCCCTGAACTATTAATGATTTTCAAAACGCTTGTTTATGCAGAATTAGAACAGTAATTATCTTACCAGTTAATTTTGTACCTTCACATTTCACACCTCGCTCAAACGTCATTCATTTACCACAGCCTTTCTGTCAAAACAAAGAAATGCTTGTTCTAAATGTGCTTCTGACTGCCAAATTGAAAGCCAAGTTTTGTAACACTAATAAAGTAGCTCCCAAGTGAAACAGGTGTAGTAATTTAGACCCTTCCTGTCTCGAGCTTGCACGTACATGCTATGTCTTTTCTTTATTAGCTTTAAAATGAGAGCTTGGTGTGCAAAATAAGCTATTTAATTCGGACTTGTGGAGCAGAATATAATCTTTAATTTAAACTAGAGCAGTAAAAAAAGGCCTTTAATTTTAACTGGCATGTGCGTGTGAATTTGAATTAATAATCCAGAAAATTGAAACTGTTTTGCTGCTGTTGCTGGATAGTGACTGTTCTTCACATGCCCTTAGTTTCACTCACTCTATTTCTCTCTCTCCCAAGCTTTGCCTAGTGCCTATTTTATGATGTTGCTGTCTTCCAGAAAAGGAATTCTTCTAAAAAAGAAATTCTCAGTTGATTGAAATCTTGCAAAAATGTATTGTGTTGAAATAAATTCTTATGCCTGTATTAATTCAGTTTACAAAAAGAATATAATTGGTGTATTCATTATATCTACTTAAGACAGAATTTAAATGCACCATGAATTTATACTTCACGAATCATCAGACTTTTTTCCTGTTATTTCTTTTACTGTAAGTTAACAACTAGTTGTGTACTTATAATCACAAAATACAATAGCCATACAATCACCAAATAATTCTTTCTTCTGACTCTTGTAAGAAAGGGAAGTCTTCCCTATTACCAAGGAAATTAAGCAACTGCCCAATGTTATACAGAAGAAAATCTGTGACAGAACTAGAAATCAAAAAAAGAAAGCTCCATCTTTCAGCTGTTCTGAACAGTCTCTGAGGTCTCCTACACTTATCCCAAGTTGTGCAGCAAGTGCTAGTGACGAGTGCCTGTTGCTTCTTTTTCAGATGATGGCTTGTGAGCTAGATGAGCAGCCTACAAGGAGTCATTCTGACTCTTTCCTCTCTGGGGCCACACATAAGACAAATAAACATCTATCTATTCAGTTCAGTTCAGTTCAATTCAATCCAATTCAATTCAATTCAATTAAGTTCAACATTTCATCCATAAAATAAGAAGACAGCCTAAAAATCCCACTGTAAATCAGGCCTATCACTTATACACTGCATCGGTGGATAGCACAGATACACACGCATCTGGCAAAATTCCTTCTGAAAAAAAGGGGACAAAAAAGACTGGATTTGATGTAATGCCTCTACTGCTGACATAATTTAACTTTTTTTTTGCAGGAAAGGTAATTGCAAACAAAGTATTAGATCTTAGCTTTTAAAGGCTCGTTAATGTGATTAAATTTAAACATGAAAGCAGTGCATTTGACCTCCACTGGACTACTTTAAAGCATAAAGTTACCCATGTAAGCAAAGGAATGGCCGGATGCGCACCTAAGAGTACAACAATATTTTTGCATTTGTTCATGAGAGGCACTGAATTACTGCAGTCAAGATTTTAAATACTACATCACATTTTGCAAATATTCTTTCTAAACACATTATAAATCATACGGAAGAAAGCAGATCAATGTGCAAAAGAAACTGTTTTAGTTAAAAAGCCATATTTTGTCTAAAAGCTTTTCATGCACTCTGACAAAGTAGTTGTATTTTAATAAATTTAAATATATTAGATTTTTCCACAGATTCTATAAATTTGAGACAGCTAAAATTATTTCAACATTTCCAGAATACCCAAGATCCATGGTCTCCTGGCAACTAGCAATCACATGGCTGTAGAGGTTTTGGCCTACTGTTACAATGCTGTTATATGTTTGGTTGATGATTTATTCAAACCCAGTTTCAAACCTGCTGTTAGCTCCCTCATTGCTTTAATGCAGCTAGTCTACCATTCATAACTGTCAAGAACCAATTCATTGGGACTTGGGTTTATTAAGCACCCAAACTGTGTAGTGAACATACTCAGTTTTGTGCCTGGGAATGTGAATAAACACTATACTTTCATCCGTTTAAATTGATCTCTGATGTTTTTAACACCATGCAATATTTTTATCTTGTTATCAAGATACTCAACCACGAACTCCAAAGAATACATTGTGTACAGCTCGGTGTTAGAAGGTGGCAGTAAGCCTGACCGCCTCCTTTCTAACAGGGACACAGACACAGAGGGAGAGGTTGGTTTAATACACTGTTCTTGCAGTAAGTTACTGTACGTACAGAGTATAAGGTTTTACAGAGAAACAGGAAGGACAGGCTCATTTTCTGGATACAACACTGTGCTTGGAGAAACAGCAATGGACTTCTTTTCTTAAATAGTGACTTTCTCCTTTCTTTGAAAGGAGAAAGATTGCTCTGGCTATTAAAGAAGTAATCACAGTGGATATTTACTCTATTGAGGACAATATATCAATCCTCTTGGTCAAACACACCAACTGTATAAATAATATAAAGAGAAAATGGATTTTGAAAATGAAATATTACTTAACAAGTACATTTATATTTTAATCTAACTCTGTTAATTCAATAGTTTCAAAAAGGCATATTTGAATTGAAGGCTTTAATAGTTTTTCATGTTGAATAACATGGTAATATGATTTTTCTCCATTCTGTACACATAAGGAACATTCTAAAATGTGTTGCCAGAATTACACAGCAGCAGTGTGCATGCTATTTAATATGAGCCTGGGAATAAAGCTGGTTCAAACCACTTGGTTTAAAACAACCGTAAATAGCCATTTTAACACAATGATTCTAGTATAGTACGCTTTGCTCGAATTTCAAGGATTCTAGTGAGGAAAACATAACATTCTGAGCACTAATTTAATTTAAATTAGGACTACTGTAAAATTCAGGTTCTGACCAAATGGCAATTAAATAAAGTTTGAGGTTGTTTTTTGGTTTTTTGTTTCTGTTCTGGCACAAAGGACATAATATTTCTCAAAAAGGAAATTATTATAAAAAATATCTAAAGATGCCAGCAAGAATAATTGGAGGGTCAGGAGGTTTTTTCTTGAGTGTTTGCTGATGTTTTGCCCATCCCATCACGAATTTCAACGGAGGAATAAAATGACACTCTATCTTCTGGATAGCTTGATGTTTGTCTTTGCTGTCAAGCAAAAAGGGATGCAATTCCATTCATACAGAGAAGATTAGAATAACGCAGAAAATATGATAAAACAGAACAATTCACAATGATAACCAGTCATATCACATGTTAAGGGGTCTAGACTGCTTTGGTACATAGAGACTAACACACAGGGCCCTAATGAATCAAGATTGTTCATTAAGGACAAATGTACTTTCTTACCAGCTCTTTACATTTTCATGAAGAAGATGTTAACACAAATAACTTCTTTAAATTATTCAAAATTATTGCAACATCAGTTAACTACACTACACTTTAAGCCTGGTGCTGTAAACATAACAGGCCTCTCTGCTTTCACTCAGGAGTGGCTGCAACAGGACTACTCTGCATTACACCTGGGGACTCCTCGTGGGAAAAGTCCTACAAGAAGTATTGGGAGAGTCATGAGATAAAAGTATGAATGTACATGTAGGTTTTTCAAAAGGATAGTTGCCCTAAAAAACTAATCATCATTCATTTTCTACAAGACTTTCAGCTCAAACTTATGGCTTCCTTTAAAATAAACACAGTGGGGACAGTTCTCCAGGCTGTTACATTTGTTTTGTAGCAATGTTAAATTTAACTAGCCTTGAACTGGCAAATATATATAGTGTTCAGGCTCTATCTTTAAATAAAGCTTATTGCTGCTCCAAGTTAATAAAAATCTTTTGCAAACTTGGAACAAAGGTTAGAGCACTTTCATTTCTAGATCTTTTTTCATAGTGACCTATGGAAATTTCTGTTCTTTGGAAAGAGGCAAGCACTCCTATGATCTCTTTCAATGTATTACACTGAATGCTGTTAATTTTTCAGATGCATGAAGCAAGTCAGTATCGTCTTACTCTTCCTGAATATTTACTGGTTACCTTGATGACATCAGATGGAAATTCAGGTAGCATCAATCTTGGTTAGCTTTTTCTACAGTGATCACATCTACAGGAGACAAAGGTTTCATGGAATAATGGCTGGGAGTTTGGATCCAACTTTCCATGTTCTTAGCCTTACGGAAAAACCCATAGAAACACCTGAGCCTAACTTGCTCTGTACCAAATTGTCCTTATACTTTATCTTACCTTATCAGATACTTCTATCTATCCATTAATGCCATGTACATCCGGCCCCAAATATAGGAATGAAATGAAATTAATGAAATGAAAAATTATGGGTGGTAGTAGCAATTTATAGTCTCCAAATTATTTAACCATTTCTTATTCAGAGACTTAATCTGGGAGAAGTAATCAGCAGTTAAACTAATCAAAGAATGCTATCACAGAAGGGAGGAAAAGAAGCTCAGTAGGTCAACCAGTGCAGCTCTGTACTCCAAAGCAGGGTCTATTATAAACAATTTATAGCCTGTAAATTTGTGTATAACCTGTTTCTTAAAAATTATGACAATTACATAGCCTTCTTAAATAGCTGCTCCCATCCCCCAATTAGCATTATCATTTGAGAGATTGCTTCTTTCCTTATATTTAATACAAATCCCTTTTGCTACACTTTAAAGAAGTATTTCTTGCCCTGCTCTTAGTGAACACAGGGAACAATTGGTCACTATCCTATTCATAGCAATTGTTTAGAGCTTATAGTATTCACCCTACAGTCTTTACTCAGCTAGGTAAATCCAGGAGTTTCCAGGGTTTGTGTTTGTTCTGTTTCATACGTCCTCAACTAGCCCACATTTTCCTTGACCAAAACCCTGGCAGAGTATTGCATCTCAGGTCTCACATTTCAAGGAGTAATTTTCTCCCTGGTTTTCAATCTGAGGGTCCTGATCATGCAACCTGGAATCACACCTCGTTTTTCTTTTCCCCCAATATCTATCAAGATCTTTTGAATTCTAAAGCTAATCTCCAAAGTGCTTGCAAACTCTTCTCAGTTGCTGTCAGCCAAAAATTTTTAAATTGTATCTGCTGTTATATCATCAGAGAGTAGAACTGGATCCACAAGAGACCTTAGGGAAGCCTGTTGTGTACGTCCCTGAGTTGCAAGACAAAGTATTACTAACTATCTTTGAGTATTTTTAAACATTTATGTAAATGTTGTATTTAGCTTCATCCTGTTCATAGTTTTTTACACTTAAATTTGTATTATTTAAGCGTAAAAAGATTGTATTTTAGAACATGGGATTTTTTTCTATTTCAATCACAGAGCAGCTTCCAGTTCTTTTGTGAAACTGAGGAGAAGGAAATGGAAGGCGAGGCATACCTCATCTGCCTTAAAAACTGATGAAAGAAGATAAGAATTAAGAGGAAAGTGAGAAGGTCATCAACGAGCAGAATTCCAGGAAATATAATGGATAAAGCCAACTTTCGTATAAAAACTCTCCATAAGACTGATCATAAATATGACCAGTCAAAATTTCCCACAGAATTTTAAAAGGCAGAAGGAAACTACACAAACCAGGTAACTTAGTTTTGCTTTTATGTATAATTTGAACTCTCAAATCCTATATAAAATGTGTGTTTACTGGAGAAAAAAAAATATACATCAGTTCTTCCCTTACTCTTCCATACTTGGAAAATTAACAACATCACTAGTCTGAATAAGGTTTTTCCTTGATTATTTAACACTGCTAATCATACCTCAGGGTCTTGGGTTTCCACAAAGGCTGAAGGCCATGCAAGGACTGTATCTCCTCCTTTCGTAAGCTATCCTCCACAAAAGACGCCCTCCTTCCCTTGTAGATCTCAGACCACATAGCCCTGGCCTTTCACTCTGCCTATTCAGTTCTGGCTCAAGCATTCTCACCTTTCAGCTGTTCACAGGAGGGTGAGTTTTTAGTTATAAACTCAAGGCCCACAAAAGCAGCATGACAGATTGCAGGTAGTGTTTCCACATCCTTCCCCGTGAAAGAACAGATAGATGTATATACATGAAGTGTCTTGATTATAGTATTGTGCCTGTCCCAGAAAGGTGTCCAGAAGCAAGGCTTTAAATACTTAAAATATGTACCCATGCTTTACACATATATCTCCATATCTCTTGAAAAATAACATTCTGGCATGAAGCTAGGTATGGGAAAACATCAAGGGAGCAAAGCATAGTTAATACCAACTTTAAATATGAAGAGATTGGCACACCTCTGCTTTACTAAAAAGCAGAACTACATTTGGTCAGACTCACAATGGCGGAGAAAGAAGATTCATAACTCCAGGCAAATTCAGAGGCAGAGGTAACACAAATTCTTTCCAACTTGTGCATTAAAATCCCAAAGAGAGTAAACTAGTCACTGGGGAAGCAGAAGGATTTATCTATTGCCTGTAAGTATCAAGGCGGCCTTCTTTATTAGTAATGAACAATGAAAATAAAATTATTGCACACATCCAAATAAAACACAGATCAGATGGTCAGTCTGTTCCCTTGCAGAAAGTGATATTCAGCAATTCTGTTCACAGCCTAGGTCTCATGTCAAGAGAACGGATAAATGTTCCAGAGCTCTTGTGTAGGTCTCTCTCACTGCCTTGTGCATTCAGCCTCCACGCTCAGAATCTCTGCCAGCTCAGATGAAACCCATATTTTCGTAACTATTGTGTTTTGACAGCGTCAGAGTTGACTGATGTAATAGGTAGGAAGCAGAGAGCCTAATAAATCCTATTAAAAGTTAAAGTTTCAGTCCAATAGCCAAAGGTGCATGAGGTAATGTATCCACCAGTTTTCAATCACAGCCTCCTTTATTACGGCTTATTTCAACCAGCCTAATCTAAAATGAATGCATTAGGTTTTGTGTTCTTTGCAGAGTTGCTGCCAGTGTCTCTCTGCCCTTCCTCCTGATTTGCTTGGTAATTTGGGAGCCTAAGGGAGGGGTGGATTAAATTGGAAAATATAAATAACAAATCAAAAATTAAAATTGATTGGATAAACAATTTCCCTCAGACTGTTTCTTAATAAGTGATCGATTTTTTAATCAATATTCATTATTTCTCAGAACATACCAAACTGTTTATTGAATAAATGAATGGCTGGAACTACAATGACATGAAATCAAACAGGTGAACCAATTTCTTTAATAACATGGGCTAAACAGGCCACCTCATTTTACCTGGCTGAAACAAAAAGTCAGAAATTCAAGACCATTGAGTAAGTGATCCAAATAAAGGATGCAATTTGCTTTAGGGAGCATGTGTTTTCATGTTTGATATGCACAGGTGTGTAGCCACATGCTGATTTGTGTAATATTTGTAAATTGCAATTGAAAGTTTCTTTCTTTTTGATACAACTTTTGTGTTCTTTCCCACAATTCTTCATTAGTCAGCATACTGCAAAGCTTCTGAAATAAAATTCAGATCTGAAAAATGACATCTGTAAAACTGTTCACCGAAAAGTCTTCAGGCATGGCAAATGGATTTCTCTAATAAGTTTTTATTCACCAGTATCAGATTCAGTGGTACATATAAACTATATGCTGCATCCTAATATATACTTCAGACTATTTCATATTATTTGGCATAATGTAAAAAATAACCTCCTTTTGATGTACAGATGTTCTGAAGGTCTTTTTTTTTTCAGTTGAAGAAGAAAAAGCACAAGCATACAAGATCTCCAAGAAATGTTTTCACATTTGTTTAAAACACACGCAAGCATATTAATTCGGTTCTACATGATACAGATCATATTGTTTACATGATCTTCAACTCACAAAACTTCTTCCAGTATGTCGAAATGCTTAACCTTCATTTGCACTCATAATGTACATGATTTTGCTTAACCTTCATTTGCACTCATAATATACACGACTTTACTTCTTACGACAAAATATAAACTGTACTAATCAACTGTTAATTAATTTGTAGGAGCTCTCATTTTAACATCTATTTTAACTTGTCACAGTTAATTTAACATATGACCAAATGGTGATATAATTCTATAGCTCCGCAGAGATAGAAGTATGAAATAACCTGAGCAATGAAAGCAATCAGGATAGCAGGTTCAGTTTGTACACATTTTGTAAATGAATTCCATGTGTTCGTTGTTGTCACAATTAATTATTAAGAAATCAAATATCAATCTATCATGCTATGCTGTCATCTACAATAACACTAACTAATACAATAAGAAGAACCTTCATTCAACCCACTTCTGTAGATCACAGATTTCTGCGAATGGTAAAGGCCCATGGTAAAAACAGAAATCTAATCTAAACTCTGAATCTTTAAATCTAATTTCACTTTCAGTGTCAATCTACCTTACAACACTGCTTCCCAATAATAAAGCTGTAAGTTCTGTAAGCAGTCTCCAAATACTTAATGAGTGCAACAAATAATTAAATGGAAGGACATCAGCAAAAGCAAGAAAAAATTTAGTAATGGGTCAGTCAGACCTAATTCTTCAAGCTGTCTCTCGGCACCTATGTAGAGTTTCAGCAACAGCAACCCACAAGGGTTTGTATTCAGGGAACAGCTGTCACACTAACCTTGAGGTTAAAAAAGTGCTAACTATTGAAATGAAGCTGTTTCCTACTGCAACACACAAATATTCTGCAGGAATTCGGGTCCAGTCACCATCACATGTAACACACGTTTCTAGAGCATTCAGGACTATCTAACCCCATGAGAGTCACCATCACTGACCAAAACAACACTTTCCCCTAATTCCAAGCATAAAATCACAGGCACTAATGCTCTGGACTCATTCACAGAGCTTTCAGCTCCCTTAGTCTGGCATTTTGCACTGTCCACTTTAATATACATCTGCATGAGTTTGTTAAGATCCAGTTGCCCTTTGAAAATTTTTAAAAATATGTTATTTTTCCAGTAGGACCTTGCTTAAAGTGGCTGTGATTGTCCTCTCGCTTGGGGCAACAGGAGACTTGGTAAACCATGCAGGAGATGAAGCAGAGACGGTTTATGTCCCAAGGACTGGCCAGAAGATGGTGGCAGAGAGCAGTTCTCCCTTCCTCCTTCCTCACTTGGTTTATCACAGTAATTTTAATCCTCATAGACCCCAAGGTCCTCTGGACACCACATTACACTGCTACATAGCAGTCTCCTAACTTGTGCCATCAACTTATTTTTTATGTTTTAAGATAACATAACAAGCTCAAAGCATTGGTTTACAACCAGTTCATGCAGTTAGACCTGGGCACTTGCATAAATGCGCTACAGGCCGGACACACTATGCTCTCCCACATCTGCTAAAAAAGCAAGTATCATGACATCAGTTTTGATAGTGACAAAAATCAAACATTTTCTGGAGCCATTATTGCCTAAAATGTTAATGCAGTTTACTTTTTTCAAATGTGATCGATAGCTGGGGGGAAAGTGCCCATAAATTACTAAAGGCAAATACCATTCTATTAGCACTCAGGAGATTTTGCAACATTTGCCAGTCTCTGTTTTACTGGAAAAAAAAAAATTAATTTGCTGAAAGCCTAGTTTTTTACCTGTCTTTGTCTTTCTCCGCAAAAGAGGGATATTTTCATCATGAGTCATTTAGGAGATGTAATTCTAATGTACTATAGCTATAGGTTTCAATTAATGTTCTACCTCTCTGTCAGCTTTACATTCCATGTTTTATGAAATCATTAACTATTGTCATGTTTCTATTACGATACTATTAGGAAATAAAGAGACGTATGTAAATGGAGATGTAAAATAAATGTACGACAGTTACTAGGAGCAACATCTGTGCACTATCATACATGTTTACACTAATTTTCTGAAGATTGTTCCATTCATTACAGAGCATTGTTACTTGCTGTGGCACAACCCTTATTTCCATGCATTTAGGGATTGAAGCAAAGAGAGGGTAAATGAGAGCCTAATCAATACCACTTTTCATTTTGCTTCTAATGTGCTGCCTTTCCCTTTCTTTTCTTCATGAACAAATCCAAAAAAGATCCTGACGTTACAGTCATAAAATGTAATTCTTCTGCAGAAACACAGACAATAATGCTCTCTGTATTCAGGCGTATTGCATATTCTAATGGCATTTGGCTAAATTGAGTATGGATTTAACATCAAAGGCTTCATGAATTTTTCAAATGAGATATTAAAGTCAATATTTCAAGTGAAAGATATTTCAATTTAGTTGCATACACAACAATAAAAAACTTCTACAAGGCAGAGGTACTAGTTGCTGTGGCAGTATTAGTTCATTCAGGAAATTATTAGTTTATAAGAAAATCAAACAGAAGGTTGTGATATGGCAATGACACTGAATAAATTAGACTAACCGATAGGCACTAACGTACTTTATGTCTTGGAGTCTGAACAGAACGTGCCACTGGCATGTTCAGTGCTTCAAGCAGGGCTTCGTTTGGGGATATTTTATTTATTTATTTTGGAAATTCAAACAGTTAACATCAAGATTTGCATTCAGAACCTCAGAAATCTGCTTATTTTCATCTCTGAAAGGGCTAGGCCTACTGTATGCAAGAAAACCTCCCGATCTTGTTTATTTTTTAATCTAAATGCATTTTGCTCTGTATTGTCAATGCTTATGCAGTGCTGCTTCTGCTTTCACACCAAGTTATTGAGTGTTCAGACTCAGTGCCCGCAAAAAGTCCACTGAGCTCTGACAACTTTTGTGTCCTGGCAAAGATCAACACTTACAAACAATACAAACACAGGGTCTGCTGGTTCCTTTCCTTTCCTATTTCATGTGCAGGTAACGTAGCAGAATGCCCTTTAAATTAGTAAAATGTTGTCTTATGATGTCTTGACGTATCACTGAAGAACAGGTACATTTGTATCACAGACCACTGCATGGGAGAGCTGGATGCACTACAGGCACACGTAGCGCTTATTTAGGCATCTATAATCACAGTGACATTGTGCTACTGTAAGACCAAATACATCATTTGTTCACACACAGGATAACAGCAACCACAGATATATACCACTGAAGATGCAATGATTACTGATTTTACTATTAATTCTTATATTACTAAAAACTAATGATAATTGTTAATAATAACTAATAACAATACTACTAAGAATAAATACTGCACTTGCAGTCATCCCTTGCACTACAAATACAAAAAGGTTTGCTATGTACATAATGCTTCTACAGAAGCCTCCAGTCAATTCTTGCGAGCGCCCTTGAACACAGGTGGGATGGCAAATCTCTTTGGATACCAGGCGAAAGTTACACTGGTTTAAAACTTTGATTATCAGGTAGTCTGGGCCCACAACATGGACATTACTACAAAAAACTCTGATCCTAATCCTTGAAAACAGTGGGTTGTTAGACTCTATAATGTTCACTTGCAGTGTTTGCACTTACTGTGAGAGCACTTTAAGGGCTCACAAGATCCAGAAAAATGAATCTGGCTGTAACTAAATGTTAAACTGCTAGGCCTGTTTCTATCATCCATGGTGGCTCCTGGACTGATAGCAAATGCTGACCTGTTATTCAGAACTAAACAAAGCTAATATCCTTGTGGGGAACACTTGCAGAGACTGAGGCATGTCATCTTTCCCCCATTCAAACGCTAGATAATTTGTAGCACTGTTTAATTTATCCAGTTTGCACCCTGTAGGTCTTGGGGTCCTAGACAGCTATCTCTTTGTTCACCCCTAGAGCCCTCCTGAAGCTCAGTGTTCAAAGCTCTATAGTATTTCCATAAAATGGAAAGTGCCACCATCTCAAAGGCAATCTATCAGGGATAAATATAATCTTCAGAAACAGTACTCTCAAAAAAAGTATTTCTTGTGGTAACAAAGATAAGGCAGAAATTTTGTACAGTTAATAAGATCCACTAATAACCAGAATTATATTTTTAAAATTGCCTCTGGGGCTGGGGAGTACGGTTTCCTTTTCTTCTGTTATGAATTCTGGACATCCTTGAGATGGTTTTCAAAACTACAGCTCACACTTAATGAGTCAGCAGTGCATCCAAAATCTTCCAGTTGAAATTATTGAAATTTTGATCTTTTTTATGACATGATTTAAAATGACACTGTTAAGATGAAAGATTCCCCCATGATCTCCATTCACTCTGAGAATCAGTGTTTAAGGAATGATCCTCTGAATTCAATAATTTAATATTTTCCCTCCTGATTATAGGGATGTGCGTAAAGTTAAGAGTACCTCTCTTGCGAGATGTATGTCAAAGTGAGAGCTTGAATCATTCTTTAGAGCACTGTTAACTAAAGAGGAACATTTGGAGCTAAAATCAGAAGAGGAGACCAAGCTGTAGGATTTGATCTTGGACAAGCAAATGCTATGCCAATAATAAAGTAATTCACATCTCATGCTGTACATAACTTTTGTGTTTAATGTAACTTTTTATTGAAAACATGTGTAGATTATCCATAGAAATAAACTGAAGAGATTGTGCTACCTAAAACATACTTTTGACTCTTTATTAACTGGTGATAATCTGCACTGATCTGCATTGCACTTCCATCGCAGATGTTGCTGACATTAAGATGTATGACAAGGAAACTACAGAAAGAGCCGATTTAAACAAGTATTTCACATTAACTCAATAATATATGCAGTCCAAAATGTCTTTCATGGGAGTTCAAGTTTTCTACTTGATTCTTTGCAATTCTATGCATGTTATTATAAATAAAGAGTAATGAAAGTCTATTTGACAGTCATTTCATTTTCTCTAATTCAACAGCTTTCCAAAATTTGCTGGTTTTTGTTTAAGTTTCTTCCTTACTGGAGGCTAGAGAAGGAACTGTAATTATGTAGTTAGACTGAAACTCATGGCATGGGAAAGACTGGTTACACTTTTTTGGATCTACCATCCTTACAGCCGGAGCAAGCACAGCTGCTTTCAGACTTGTTAATACATTCTGTAGGGACTGAAAGGCTTGAAAAGGATTGTATTTCTGTGCGGTTTCCCCCCCTCCACATAGTAAGTGGAGCTGGCAGTCCACCAAAGCTCAGAACATACGCTCCTGCACTGTCTGTACAAGAACGTGTGGCATTTCATTAAGGAGGAAACAATGCCTTCGGGGCACCGCATAGGACTATCTTGTTATAGAGGAAGAACCATAAAGGATGAAGGAGGCAGTCAAAATCCTGGGACAGAAAGGTGGGAAATGAGTGTATGACTAGGTGAAGAAGTGACTCCCGGATCACATTGTAATTCTTTCTTTTTCTTTCCATTTGTTACAGGTTAGGTCCACAGCATTAGCTCTCCATCTAGGTAGATACACCAAGCCCCCAAAAGATTTTTTAATCTCTATCTGGGAAATGCATTTATTATGAAAACTTAGGTGGTTCATAGCACCTGTGATAGTCCTCCAAGCTAGGGTGAATTTTGTATGCTTTTACAGAGTGACAAAGCAGGAAATAACTTAAGAAAACACCTTAGTCAGTAGAAATCAAAACAATAAGCTCCATGTAGGTCATCTGAAAAGCCTAAAAGGCAATCAAAAATCAAACTGTTTACCAGGCACACTATGTACAAGAATAGAAACAACCTCAGTGCAAAGTATAATAAACAAATTTCTCTAGTAATGTGAACTACACAGATGCTTTCTCCATCAACTCCTTACATATTTTGGAAGCCACACAGTACCAATGAAGGCAACAGGAGAACTTACCCAACTTCAGTAGTTCAGCAATGAGCTCTGTGTGCTTGTACACTCACTTCCCTGAAGAAAAGAAATGTTACATGTCAGGAATGAGTCCAGTAATTATCTTCTAACACAGGAGCAATGCCAGTAACATTCTGGTAATGGCAGCATTAATACTGAAAGTTTACATTTTCAAAAGGGAAAACATTTACAGACAGAATCTGGATATTTTAACTGTCACAGGCCTCAGCAATCTGATATTGCTTAGCCTTGTGGCCAAGATACTAAGCCACTGGTATCTATCTGCCACCAGAATAGATCTTCTCAGTACTTCTCTAATAAGCTCAATAATTAATCCAACAAAATTTGAAGAAGAAAAGCAAGGGCCATGTCATTATTAAGAAACAAGAAACAAAGAAAAAAAAGTCACTTATTTTGCTAAAAATAGATCATGAAAATATTTTCTACTCCATGATATGACCAGAAAACAACATAAAGCTGTAAAGGTCTACAGTAATTCAAATTCATTGCACTCATTATAAATCCCAAAATGCAGAGAATAAGTTTAACTCAGCTGCTTGGTCAATTATTTCTCTTACCTGTCAAAACAAAGCAAAACAAAAAAAAGGGCAACAAGCTGACTTCCATAGCGGAAGAGCACATAGAAAAGACAAAGCATCTACTATACTAGGGTAATCAAATGCAGGTTTGTACCAGAAATATAAATAGTACAGATTGGAAAAATACTTAAATAATAAAGTACTCCTTCCAATTCCAAGGAAAATTAGATGAACTATTGAAAAGGATACAAGTGTACACAATTCATTATACAGAATATGGTAACGCTTGGCTAAAACTAGTGCAGAGTTCCTCACTTTAATGAGCACAGTCTTCACCCACAAATTAAAAATAAACAAATAAAAAAGATACGAGTATGACCTCACTTATTGGCAGTTGATCAAATTGCAATTTGTCCCAAGAGTTGTGAAGCCACTGCCTTATAACACATCAAGAACTCTTGCTTATTGAACTGATCTGTATAAAGTCTGATTTTTTTTTCTGGCTACAGCAATTGGTTTTTCCTATCAAAACATTTGGGTTTATGTAAATGACAACTTAATGGTTAATTGGAACCATAACATGATGTTTAAAGTTAAATCATGCTCGCTTAACTTTGTAGTATCAATGTACCATCACTGAATAAAAGTACGTTTCTTTAAGCTGAGGGTTGTACAAAACAGCAAGTAGTCCAATGTTAGTGCGCAATGTTGCTGATGTTAATAGCAAACTTTAATAGCTACAAAGAATAGTCTAAATCTTTAACATACATGTATTACCATAACTTTAAACCAGCATTTTTCATTAATCATACAATGGCATGCTTCTTCATTTGCAGCTAGCTGATTAAAATACAGATATATTGTCCTGAACATCATGGAAATTGCAGGCACTCAGCCATTCTTTGAAAATAGTGTTTTCTAAGCTTTGTTTCATCATTCAACCACGTGTTTCAGATTGCAAATATTGTTAGAGATTCCAGCAGAGAAATGGACAAAAAAGATCCTAAATAATATAATGAAGGGCACAAATTTTCTGCCAAAACAATAATAAAACTTCAGGTAGAGAATAGCTGATTCAATGCCCTCCTTCCTATTACTGCAGCATTTCAAACATAATCAAAAGAAACTAATTCGAATTTTTGACAAGGAAAGCCTGAAAATAGCTTGATAAACTATGGATAGACATCTGTAGCTTTAAATTTTTATTTACATGAATCCAAACATCTAAAAGTGTTTGAAACACAGGGAAGTCTATGCTGAAAACAAAGTTATTTCTCAGAGAATGGATCAACAGTCTAAAGATCTTAAGGAATTTATTGTCCAAGTCTGAGTGAATCTCACATAAGTTAGATACCTGAAAAGGAATAGTTAAGATCCAAAATACAATTTTATTTCTGACCTAGGTCATATCATTTACTCAGAGGTTGTAGCCCAATCTAAAGCTACACTTTTTGAATATTTTTCAGAAGGCTTGCAATGTGTGTATCATGAAGCTCTTAGTCATATAAATAGGTAAAAATCGGTAGTCATGACAGCTTTGAAAGGTGGTTGAGGCAGGCTGAGATTTCCAGCTTGTAGAAGAATGACTGTTTCTTTGCCTATATTTCTGAAATGTATATGAAGGATAAGAAAGGAGCTATTGTAGATTTTTGCCATCAGCTTGTGAGAGGTTGAAGAAGAGAAAGACTTCTGAATGCACGGCTCGCATTTGATGTGTACGAAGTCATCTGCAGATCTGAACTTACAGCGTAATTGTTCAATATTTGGATATGCAGAAAAGACATTGTGACTCCACAAAACGAGTTTTGGGCAAAGAATGAAAGGGACAGAGGTTGAGACGAGTTTTTTTAGATTAGCTTGAAATATTATGTCTTTCATTCTCTTTATAAAAAGTATTTCTCCTACAGTAAAGTATTTCTTTTCAGTAATAGAATCTCTTTTCAAGTCTTGCCCCTGGGATTTTTTTTTTTTTGTTTGGTACCCTTGATATTCAGTATTATTTACTGTACAGTATTGTTTACTATCATTACTTACTGAATAGCTCACTGTACAAATACTGAATACATACTTTGCTAGTTATGGAATCATGGCTGTCTATTCCATGGATCAGTTTTTACAGCATTGTTTTCCTACAAGACAATTTGGCTAACAAATAATAATTAATGGATTAGCCAAGGTACTTCTTACACAGAGTCCTTCAAATTTGATGCTGTACTTTATAATCTCTATACAGATTTCACAAACTTTTGAGAACATACCTTGTGACTATTGCTACACTTACCCATACAGACAACAGGAAAAAAAAAATCAACATAGGCTGTTATACAGGACAATTTACAGATACAATTTTCAGTGAGACTGAAGTAGATTTTATTATAAAAGATGGGGTTGAAGGTATCTTGTTTTTTAAATTTCTCTTCTCCTATGAGTAACCTGGATGGTCATAAAATGTTTTCAATAAAGAAAAGTCCTCACATGTAAAGGTAACATTCTGCAAATGTGTTTAGAATATTTTGTGATGGAATAGCTAAAAAGCTGTCTCACTACCAAAAGCCACTTCCAGACTTTTCTTTATACTAAGTACCACTGCTATACATTCACACCCTTTACTCTTTTGGTCTGATACATCATCCACTGAAACTTGTTCACAGCCTCAGTGGCCTCTGGATCAGAGAGTCCAATCACTTCTTATCCTGTACTGTCAGACCCTTACAAAACCAAGTGGCAATGTTGGTGGGTAACATTACTGCCTTGTCTGGTAAGTGTCTGTATTTTTAAAAAAACAACAACATTTCATATCACAGAAATTAAATTGTGCTATTATCTATATAAATGGTGATCCACAAAAACAGAAATTTGGAATTTATCTTTCATCAATTTTTCACTTTTAACAAATAGAAATGTCGTTTGTTCATTATAATTTGAAAAACAGAATACAGTGTCTGCCCATTATCTGCCTGATAAACTCATTCCGATTAATCGACTGCACAACAGATAACACAATACATGAAAGATCCCGTGGAAGATCGGGTACTGCACACCTAATTCTGTTTGTGGATACAGCCCTATGTAGCAAGAGCTACACAGTATAATAATCTTTTACAGAATGGATTATTATTTATAAAGCACCATAAGGAGTCTTGCACACCATCAGACAGGATTAGTTTTTATTCCTCTAATAAGCATTGTCTACCAGTGAATATATACTGGACACAATAAGCTACATGTTTATAATTATAATTTATGTACATATTTATGTACATATTTATGTACAGATTTATGTACATATTTATGTACATACTTTCTTGGAGAACAGCATTATGCTATGAACTGAATGCAGAACCAGGAACCAAGAGCTGTTCAGTTCTAACCTTCCCTCCAGTAACAGGTTCTTAAGCTTGCAGCCTTAAGTGAACAACTTCCTGCATATGTAAAATGAAGATATAAACACCTGCTTGCTTACCTAGAGAATGGTACTGGAAAACTATTCAGCTTTCAGAACCAAAAGCCAAGTCTGGCAAATTCATAATTTATTTGGCAAGGAATTATTGCACAGTGCACCGCAATCCCAGTGTCGCTTTGGCACCCTATTGTATTTTCTCTGTATGCTTTCCAGGGTAAGTTTAAGTCTCTGTTTGACCTCCAAACCCGTAGACAGTTATGGCTGCTAAACTATAATCACAGAATTTGTCCCCCTGACTTCAGGAGGATTAATTAGATGCCTAAAGGTAAGGAAGTAAGCAAATGTTTGCAGAGTGAGGGCTACATTTGGTGAAGGGCCAATTTTCCCAATTGAAAATGTATAAATAAAAATCATGCCTAATTTGCTTTCATTACTAATGCTTTATATACTATATAATTGGAAGCAAATTAGATGCTTTATTTTAAATTGTTTACATACAAATCCTATTTTCTTAAAGAGTAGAAATCAACAGCCATTTCTCTTCTAATTTGATGCTGTTGTCACATATTACAAAGACGGAGCATAAGGGGCTTTTTTTTTTTTTTTTTACATTATCTCACTATGTATTGAAGTGAAACATTTGATATAACATCACCCAACTGAAATCAAATTGAAAAGTATTTTGATTTGGAGAGCACCGATAAATGGAAAAATAATTTCAAAGGTGTATTAATCTAGGGCAGTTTCATATTTGATGCACACACAAGAAAGTTTCCCCAGCCATTTTAAAGATACTGCTTGAATTCTTCATACAAATTACAAGAAAATGACTCATGCAACTGAGAATGTTATTAAATAACATACATGGTTCGCATCACTTTTGTTAAACTGCCACTGTATTCCTTAAAATAACTTGACTCTTTCTGTTCAAAAGGAAGTAAAGAAGACCCACAAACACCAGTTAAAGACTCTTTCTCTCAAAGATAACTCAGTAAAAAATAATGATGACTGATAGCAGAGTGGTAAGACCTTAAATTTGTGAAACAAGACACAAGTCATCAGCAGGAGTTCACATAAATGGAACTACACTATTTTTGCATCGTTGACAGAACAAGGTTGAGAGTAGCCTGATTATCTTCAGTCTCTTGTTTTTCTCTCAGCTTCACTCCTCAACTGAACATACATGAATATCATTCTGGCTCTATCACATGTTGAAGCACAGTTACTTGTGTGTTAAACTAGTATGGGTACTTTCCAATCCCTCTCCATACCTGATCAAAGAGTCAGCGAAGGCAGAGTTACTACCAGCAATTATATGTCCTTCAGAGCTCTACTTTCTTGCAAGTACCATGATACCACATCCACTGTGGGAGGATACAGGACACATGAATAAAAAAGACTTTTTGTGAGGTCCAAACCCCATCAAAACACAGATTACTTTTTCACTGCACAGATTATCAGACAAAAAAATCACAAACAAATGGCCTAGAAGGAAGTTCTCCTAGCCTGTGGGCAGAGGGAAAATAAAACTCTACCTTCCCTGCCTTCCTTGATTTTTAAATGCTGGTATCACCTATGTGTCATCCCTAACTACAATTTTCTATCACTTGTGTCAATTCTTCTCACTTATGCCCATGACAATTACAACTATCAAAATCAGGAAAAGAAAATCTTCAAAAATTATGTCCTTTGGGGTCCAGCCCCCTTTCTTCAATTACTCCTGAAATAAGTTCCCTAACCTTGATACAGCATAAGTGTTTGGAACTTGTTCTATCTTATAATGACTGAAGCTTGTCAACAAGACACAATTCTTTGTTAAATCCTTACCACTTCTTTACAGCAGACATCAGATTACATAGAAATTATTTGCAAGGATACAAATTACCTCACTCACAGCCAAATTTGAAATTACACAAAATTTAGTAACTGTGAAATAGTTGCTCCTCTCCAACCATATCATGGCTTTCTCTCATTTGGGGGATTCATACCAGTCATGAGATTTTTTATATTACCTGTATTTTTCAAAACTCCTTAACAATGATGCTCATAATTTGAAAGATAATATAAAGAATTCCATCTGTTAATATGTTCCACTCCTCAGAATGCAGCGGTATAAACACCAATGTCTAACGTACTAGAAACGGGAGGTAATGATGAGTATACTGTCTGATGGAACAAGTGCAGAAACAGAAGTCAGGCTGCCTAAGGAACACTCTTCAAGTAGTTCAGTCTCTTTTACAAACATATTCCATGCAGTTCTGAATCCAAGTAATTCCAACATCGTCTGTTTTCTAGGAACACCAGATCCTGAATGGAAAAACTGCTGCTAGCTATGTGTTCATTAGAATTGGAAATGGAGAGTCACTCTTCTAGCCTGGAGCCAGAGGTGGGCTATCTTGGAGGCAGTGTTGATAGCTTTTGAATACCAGATGAAGTCTATAGATACAAGACTGGTGTCAAATGACAAGAGCCTTAAGCAGATGGATGAGTGTGCGTGTGCACTATAGGCTGTTGTTAATTTACTATCTAGAGATAATGCTTCTTTAAAATTAAAAATGAGTCATTGGAAAACAGCCCGAGAGGCCATAGCCTGCAGATTTCAGGCCTCCTGGCAGGCCTGCATTGTAGGGGATATGTTTTTTTAGAGTTATGAAAATTAAAATTGCATGTTAGAGAGAAAGAAAATGTAATTGTTTCTCTTACTAGTTATTTAAGCTATTCATAGTCTGGATTTGTAATTCACAAGTACATTTTCAGTAAAATGGAATAAACTGATCATAGTAACTCATAGACAAGATATAGATGAGCAATGGCAAAGATGTATAATATTAATGAATTGTCAAGTGGCAAGATGTGGGGTTTATGTTTATAACTATGCTTTTATTATTTTATCATGACCGTATACAAAGTCCTTCCTTTTCACTATTGCTCTGCATAGGACTTTTCATTGCCATGGGGTTATGTTGGAAATAGCAACATTTCCTCTGCTTTGATCTTTGATGAAAATTTCCTGTCGTACCTCTTGCAAGAGTGTCGATATATTTCCGTATCATAACATGGACAGGGCTATCTCATTGTTTCCTTGCTCCAAATGTATGACCAGACATCAGATTCACTGTAAAATTTCTGAGAGAGTGCAGTTTGATAAAGAAGTAACTTATCTCCAAAGGTGAAAAAGGGAACTGTAGAGAACAAGTACACAAGTGTATGACTTCTCATGCTAGCCTCTGAGGGCTTCCATCTACTATGCTGTCTAGAATTTACTGGGGCACTCACCACCACCTAAGTTTAAGAAAAGGGTGAAGAATTCAAACAGCCTGCTGTCCAGAGAGGCTGGACTCTGGCTGTCTATATAGCCAAAACTGATCTTGATCCCTACAAGTGTTTATCAAAGGCACTGCAAAAACTTAACTCATTGCCTTATAACAAGATTCTGGCAGACCTGAAAAACAGGCTGTAGGAAACACAACCCTAAAACCTAAATGATTCCTTTAATAGTATCATCTATCCAATGTAGAAATAACAATGCCTAACAATTTTACAGCACTTTTTGCTCCTACAGATGTTGGTGTCTGCTGAATATCATTATCCCCATAATCCCAGTTTAAAGATACAAAGGACGAAGTGATACATCAGTTAGTGGCAAAGTCAGAAGAAGAACCCAGTCCAGGTGACACCCAGTCCTGTATCCCTGCAGCTGGAACACAGGGTTCACGTAGTTTTTAAATCCGTAATACCACTGAGCTGATGTAGAAAGCCCACTACTCTATTCCAACACCCTCTACACTGACTCAGCACCATTGAGCTCAGCAGTATTACTGATGTTCTTCAAAGCTTAAAAAGAAATGAGACGAAAGAAGGGGGAGAATATGCATACAGAGAATTAGTTACCCTGCATAATATACTACAATCAAGGTCACGTATAAATATTTATGTACAGTGCACTGCCCGTGCAATATTGTACCAATTCCTCTCAGACAGTGGCAGTGACAGAGACCTCTGTGCACCAAGTGGCATTTTTTCAGCTTTAGAAAATTTTAAGACAAAAGTATCAACCATAGAGACTTTAGGCACAAACATGTCCAGATATTTCAGTGCAGCAGCAGCTACGTGAAAGCACTTCTCATTTCCACTTGAAGGTGAAAGGCTGACTTTACAAAAAAGTTTCTCTGTTTTTTTTAAGTCCTATACAACACCACCTGTCTCATCAGCAGGACCACTCTAAAGGGATGGGCCTCAAGGCACCTCAGTCCCAAGATTCTCCATGCCTCATTCTTCATCCACGCTGCTAGTAATGTACCATCACTGGCACAGTTACACCTGAACACTCTGGTGCTGCCAAACACCTGGCTTGATTTTCCACTGTCCAAATGAAAAATAAGCATAATCTGCTTTTTGAGGATACAGCAAATGAGGGAGTTCATGACAAATTGTGTTGGTTTATGCAGAATAGTGATAATAAGATACAAATGAGAATTTTTTGCTTAATGAATAATACTAATCACGTTTCAACAAATGCTGTGCCCTTCTAATTAGAGAGAATGCATAAAATCAGCTTAATTTATTTGTGACTAGTTATACGTAGTTTAAATATTTACTAGAGATTTACTCTAACGTTTGAAATGATTTTAAACAGTTCTTGCAGTAAAAGCAGACCTAGTAATGTAAAGGAAGTTACAATTCTAATTTCTCCCCTCCCTTTCGTTATGCAGTGTGTGATGTATACCCTCAGTTTTCAAGATGCAAGAGAAAGGATATTATTGATTTACATGCTAATTCTCCAACTGTTACTAATTTTCTTGATTCCTGCTTCCAAAGTTGCACTTCCAACATTCATCACTGTAGTACACTAGAGGGGCTGAGCATCTTTTTCAATAAATTACAGGAACTATGACTAATTATAGTGATATTAACTATGCAAAGTAATGTGTAACTTAAAATGGATACGTTTATCATTTCAAATTATGCTTTTGACTCTTGATGGCCTAATACATGGATGTTTTTCTTTTTTTTTAAAACAGATTATGAATTATGCTATATTTTTTTAAAAAATCTGTTTCACAAATATAGGCATACCTTGTGAATTTGATGAATGGAAATAAATCATTTACATCTCATAAAATGCTTAGTGGGTAAAGGACAAGATTAGTACCAAGGGCAAGTAGTGCCAAATCCTGATTGTTTTAGCAAAGCACTCAGGATTCATCTTGAACAGTGTCATTAGCATGTATTTGGCCCACGGATTTGTACCATATACTTTATGTCTTCCTAATGCTACAAAACTAATAGTGCAAGTTGCTTGGCTGACAATACCAGCAGTGCCTAGCATTCAAAGCAAAACCATCAAGTGTAACTGGCTTTCAGTAGTATGCAAAGTATGTTGCGAAGGCTTAAGATACAAAAGGTTTAAAACAATGGCAGTGCAGTTGTGCCCAGTGTAAGAACTTTGCATAACAGCAGGGCTCTTTAGCTCACATGCGGCACCATATTCTTATAGTTCTCCTTCCAATCTGGAAGAAATGCAGCCTCTGCCATCTCTGTCATTTTCACATAACTTAGTATTTCATGGTACAGAGGTATAGCTCTTCGTAAGCAAACAAAATTAAGGAATAACATAGACTGGTATGTTACAGAGACATTGTCAGAGAAAATAAAGCGGTACAGATGGACAGTGCCTAGATTTCTCTACAGAATGTGCAGGAACTGACCACCAAAGACCAAAGAGTTTGGCCAGACCCTTCCATGAAGTTAGACTATTCTTTTCCACTATGCCACAATAGTCTATGCGTTATTCTCTTAAAAAAACATGCAGACATCTTCAGGAGCTTACCAGAGGAACATCTGTACTTTGGACCTCTGCCATTAGTTCCCTATTTAGCCAATATATCCACTTGTTCTTCTGAGTATTGGGATGGATGCTCTATCCTTAAAAATGATGATACTATCCTTAAAAACCTGCCACCTTTCCTGGGCATGTTTGCCCTTCAGAGCTGCCTCCCATGGGATCTGACCACTAGTTTTCTTAATCAAAGTTGACTCTCCTAAGGTCCAGGGACTGCACTCTGCCACTCTCCTTCCTCATGGCCCTCAGGATCTTGAACTCCACTATTTCATGGTCATTTCAGCCAAGGCTACCATCGATTATCATGTCCTCAAATGATCCTTTTTTGTTAGTGAACAGCAGGAGATCCAGCTGCGAATCACCCCAGCTGCCCCTTCCAACACCCATATCAAGAAGTTATCCCTGCCACCTTCCAGAAATCTTTTTGACTGCTTGTCTCCCAGCATCTGCCCTTCCAGCAGATATCAGATCTTCCAAAGGTAAAGGAAGTGTAAACTGAGGTTACCTTCATTAAAATGCCTTCAAAAATTAAACAAAATTACTAGTATTTTAGTTATGCAGTCTTATAACACTGAAGTGGAGCTTTTGCATATATTTATAATGGCATTTTATGGCAGCTGGAGCATCTGCAGTGTTAATCTTCTACCCACTGGACAACAGGCAATGAGTTACCTTATGATTCAATGAAACATCAATCAAAAGCTTCAGCATTGCACAGCAGAGTAAATCAGGCCACTACATAATTCAAAGAACAACAGAAAACACAGGAAGTAGAGCCAAAGAGTTTACGGGTAAACATACCCTTTTCTGTATCCACAGAAAACCTGAAAATCTAGCACACCATTTTGGAATAAAGTTGGAGAAGGTTTGGGGAAGATTTTGCTGAGTTATCATCACAGCTGGACCTCTGATTTCTTGAGGAAGAGTAAGTATTGACTAGTACTTCTAACCTATTGTTACTAATATTTCTACGCTTCAAAGTCTCATTTCTTCTCATCTTCGCTGCATTGGGAAGAGCTGGGCCAGCTGACTGTCAGTTTTGTGTTATCATCTGCACAACCAGTGCCTCTTCTGATCAGTGGAAAATGAATATTTAAGTGGTGACCTGGACATCAGCAATAGCATTAAAACATAAATCAACCCCTTTTTAATGATGCTCTTTTGTGGCCGAGCTGTTTGTCCGTTACCTTGGCTGGCTATGTGCTATGAACACTCACTAAAGATAATTTTGGCTCTTAGAAACTATATTGGTAACCAGGAAGGAAATCAGCCACCCTTCCTCTCACAAGAGGAAATGAAATGCTCTTCCCAGAGGCCTTTAAGAAAGGCCTTTCCCTCTACACAACTCCCAGGAGGGTTCCTTCCACTCAGACCTGCTTACTGCATCACTGTGATTACCGCACCAGCCCTGCTTTCTGCTTCGCACAGTTTTGCCTCATGACACCAGGAGGGACAGAACTGCTATTGAGGCTCCTCTTGCTTCTGAGTGGATTGTTAGACCTAGGGGCATCAGTGACGTCTGCTGTGCTTAGAGAGTCTTCTCCTATTCCTTGTCCCTAATCCTCCATTATTCTCCTGCTTATCATGTAGTCTTAAGACCTGGCCCTAATATAGCAGTCTATCTTCTAAGTATTTTATAGAACCACTACCTGCACAATCTGTACACCTCAGCTGGTCCCTAAATGCTGATGCATTCCTAGA
>NW_009196724.1:0-89114 GCF_000690835.1 Fulmarus glacialis | reverse complement strand
AGGATTTGCAAAACTGAGTCTTGAAAGAGTTTGAATGTGCTAACGTGCTCTTCAAATACAGCACAGAGTAGAACCATAGAATAATTTGTGTTGGAAAGCATCACAGAAGGTCATCTCATCCAACCCCCTACTCAAAGCAGAGTCAACAAGACAAGGTTCAGTCAAGTTCTAAATATCTGCAAGTAAGCAGAGGCCACAACCTCTCAGGGTAACTTGTTCCAGTATGTGATCGCCCCCATGGAAAAAAAAAAAAAAATCCTTGTATCTAATGAGAACGTTTTGTATTCTAATTTTTGTCTGTTGCCTTTCATCCTGCCACTGTATATCTCTGAGAAGAGTCTGTCTCTGTCTTTTCTAGATTCTCCCGTTAGGTAGCTGTAGACAGCAATAAGATATCCCCTTAGCCTTCTCTTCTTAAAGCTGAGTAAATCCAACTCTCACCCTCTCCTTGTATGTAATGTGCTCCAGAATACTTCATATAAAGTGGTTCTGATTACTAAACAAAATGTAATTCAAAGAAGCTTTGGTAGAAGACAATTTCTGAGACTATTTAAAATCAGAAGTGAAAATCACTTACTAGCATCATTTACAATTTTAAAGCACAGCTCACAGCTGTCCCAGTTATGTTCTTATCAATCTCTTCTGGACAAGTATTCTCAAGTCCTTTACCTCATCTAATGTTTTCTAATTCTCCTCTCAAGAAAATTTACTCTCAGGAAGTCATTGAGAGTTCACAATCTAATTAAATGAAAACGCTCTATGATAAAATTTACCACAGATGCATCGTCCATGTTCTTTAAGTAGAGCTCAGAGATTCTCGAATTTGAAAATTCCTGATCAAAATCTAGGCCACTTTAGAAACTCTTCAAACAATACGTCCATAACAAGGAATAATGAGGTTCTGCTCTTGTAATGTCTTCTGGATCTCAACACAGTTCATTACCATTATCACTTAGAACAAATGCATAGCTTTAACCAATATGAAAAAATGAAGAGTTTGTCTACAATTCAAAACATTTCACGTGACTGAAACTATGTATGCACTTTTCTTGGGCACTTAACTTCTTCTTTTACTTTGCAGGGAAAGGTAATAATGTAAAGTTCATAATAACTGAACTACTACCAGGTGTAAAATTCCACACCACTATAAAATTGTCCTCTTTGTAAACAGGATCTTTATGTTGTGTTCTATGCTTTTAATATTATAATTACAAAAAAAAGAATTTCAGCCTTGGAGAATCCCAGACTCCATGTTTAGCTGTATTATGATTAGACGTGGTCTAATGAAATGCTTTTTCATACTGTACCCTGTTTCTGTAGGTCTTCTTAATTTCAATTGTATTTGATTTAGCTGCAAGATTCAAAAATTTAGACATTTATGTTTAGATCTGCCCTGGTGTACTCTAGGAGTTCCAGAATTCTAAATATTGTTCCACTAACTTTTTTCCCCCAGATATTCCACTTTTTTGGTCACAAAGATACAATAAGACTGTAAACATATATAATTGAAAAGCAGCTGGAAATCTACAGCCTGCTTTCGTTTCCAATGTACATCAATTTAGAGACAGAAGACTAACAAATGAATTTGTCTTGCAGCGATAGAAGAAAGCCAAAACACTGCCACCATTTTACACTGTGTGGAGAAGCAAAGTTCTTATATTTTAATAAGCCACGGATGGGGAGGCATAGTATGACTAAGAGACTACAGACATGATCCTTTGGGGTCCAGCTGCAAACAGGAGATCTAATGTATAGTTACTGAGGCTCCTAACTGAGACCATGAATCTCATCCAAAGTCATACAGGTAGCCATTGCGGAATGGTCATCTCCTCTTACATTCACCTCTACTACCCACAACTGGTAAGATCTTTCCTAATTTTTCTAAGCTTTTTCTAAGCTTTCTCAATCACTGCACTGCTGAGAACGAACCAAGCTTCAGGATTTGGGGGGAAATGAATGCCTAGGAGTCCTGCTTCTCTTTCTCCTCATTGTAAATTCCTGTAGATTGCCCATCCAACATAACTGATTATTCCCAAAAAAGCACTGAAAGATTTCAAGGGTAGTGATGCACAGCCCTTACCAATGCTTTTATTTTAAGCCTCAAAGATACACAAATTGATATTTAAAGAGTGCTTCCTGGAGAATTTACAACATCCAAATCTCCCATGTTGAGAACAGTGAGGTTTCTTGAAAGGAATGAAGAAATATAGCCATTTAAATTGTTCAACATAATTAAAATACTCCTAACTAGCTACTCCTAGAGAAGAAAAATACTACAGTTTCACAGACAAAATATCAGTTCCTCCTTAGACAGATTTTAAGTAAGGCTTAAGTGGGATATCGGTGACTGACTGAAATATGCTTATGTTTCCTTAGCTTCTGCAGAGAGTATTTCCTCTGATTCTAAATAGGAATAGTCTCATGGCTTTCACTCAACTGTGTTTCTGAACCTAAAGAAAGTAGGCTCTCTTCCCTGATGTCTTCCTTTGATCTGATATTAAGAGACATTCAATTGCCTGTAAATTCTTTCATTAGCCACTATACATCAGATTTTCAGAGGTACTGCGTACCAGAACTCTGACTTCAGAGGAAGGGGAGTATGCTGGAAGACTGTATCTATGCACAGTCCAACATCTTCATCAATGATATATTACACTAAAAGGCTCCAAATACATCAGTATCAAGTGTCCTGCACACATGAAAATTGTCAGGCCCATTTGACAAAAGTGGACGTGCTAAAGTGCAGCCAAGCCCAGCTGCCTGAGGAAGTAAATTTCTTTGCTCTAAACAGCTGGACTCAAAGAGCAGGGCTGATGCCAAAAGCCAAGGGGCAAAGCTGTGCTGAGAGTGTAGAACTACCAGGACACACTGGAGTTCAAAGCAGGAGGAGGGATTAGTTCCATGCTGTGCATGGAGTAACAGTAGTAACAGCAGTTGCAGTGTGACATTTTAAGGAGATAAAGACAAGGATACAATTATTTCCTAGGCACGGCACAAAAGTTTCTGGAGTGAAAATTCTTCGAAAGCCCATGTAAGTTCCTATGAAGTTCCTTTCACAAGGAAACACTTTAGATATTTCAGTGAATAAACTGTTCATGTCAAATATTAGCCTGACTCTGGTAGAAATTTTGCTGAAATTCAACTTTCTGTAATACTTAAACATATATGGACCCTCTTCATTTCAATAAACTGGTCAAATTTCTGCCTCCTTGAACATCTCTTTGCAGTAGAAATTGCACAGAAACATCAAAGACATCAAAACTATCCTGGGTATATAATAGTAGGTTTCTAGGAAAGCACAGACTGAAGGCTCTTGATGAAAATGCTATTCTATCAGCCCCAAGTTCTGTGGAGACTAATTCACCTGACGTAAGTCAACCCATACACAGTTCCAGGCTGCCACAAGCAGACTGCTTCTAGTGCTTCCATTGGTTTGTTTAAAGTCTATCTATGCTCTCCTGCACGTCATGGTGTGGATGTCGAACAGAAGCCCACCTATAGCAATTCTTCTCTTCTTGCTGCTCACTTTTTAAAACTTATTTTCCCTTTTTGAAGATATCATCCCTGCAGCATCATTCAAATCACATTTCTTCTTAACATTAACAATAAAGCTGATAAATCTGAACGAACAGGAAACATGTCTTTTACTTTCTCACTGTGCAAATAACATCTTTTAAAATACAATAACTGTTCCCAAATGGTTAGCACCAGGTCCTGTCCTGTTATCTGAATTCCTCCTCACATGGAGTGTACCTGAAAGTACCTTCTTGGTAGATGTAAAGGCTCTGAGTGGCCAGAGCTGCTCCCACTCAGACTAGCTGGTAATCTGGCCCAGAATTCTATTCCAGCATGACTTACAACTTCAGTTTAAAATAGGTTAATACTTATGGGTAAATGGTACCTCAGAGTTATGAGAGATATCACACCACCAATGTGAATTCACAGCATGGATTCCAGGATATTCCAATCCAGTTGCTTACTGCTGCTGATCCCATTTAGCATGCTAATTCCAACTCCTACTAAAACGGCAGCAAGACAAGAACCTAACTTGTTACAACTCATTTCTGTATCACTGAGGCCATTTCAGCTCACTGAAATGTTCATTCAGAGAAGTTTTCATTACTCTCTGGTTAATGTGGCAGTTAATGTCCTTGAGCTCTATGTTCCTGTGTCCATTTAAAAATGTGGAAAAAAAACGGGTTGCCCTTATTTGGGATATAATATCCGAGTCGATAATTTGAAAAATCTTCATTTGCAATTGCTCGGGTGGATAGTGAAACCATTTCCTGAATAACACTGCTTGCCTTTCAGATTCCTCTCGATGTTAGAAAGGCTATGTTAATTCTGGATCAGTGTTCTTTAATAAAACACCACAGCAGTAAACACCAAAAATAAGAGTTTCATGCTTAAGGTACTACATATTAGAAAAATGTAATGTTCTATCAATGTTTCTTGCTGTTTTATAGTTACCTGATAAATGTTGGACTTTCAATCCCTTCTATGTGCTGAGCATTTATTACTTTTACGCATTTTACAGTTCTCTAGTATTTTTGCAATACATTTTCCTGAATCAGCTGATGACATTTAATGGAATGTTTAAGACACAATATAAAACCATAAATGCTTTTGCTTATTCTGGGGAAAAAAACTGTGCACGTAGATTGGTTTTCAAATTAAAAACTATGTTGGTGTACCCAGCGTTTTTGCTTCTGCTATACATATTAAAATATAACTAAATGCCTCTTATGCAATACTGCAGCATAAGTACAAATAACAAGCGTTTGTACTTCACAAGCAAGCTATATGATTAAGGAGCTATTAATGAAGTGAAACAAAACCTCAGTGCTAGAATGTAATAGTCCATGAAATTCTTATGGGGAGAAAGGGAATCTGCAGTGAATAAATATTAACCTAAATGCTATAGAAAACATAAAGCAAACAAAAAAAAAATGCATTTTTAAAGCCAAAATTTTGGTAAAAACTGCTGACTACTTAACAAAAGTCTATTTGCATACCGCAGGGCTCCATCTGCTGTGGAAAATATAGGCTGCAAGAATGATTTAATATTTAATAGAAGTAGTGGCCGTTGTTAATTATAATTTGCACATTTACAAATCAGCACTGATAGCAATACAAATTATGAAATATAAGGGTGTTATGCTGGATACTGGGGAAAATAAGATGACAGACAAAGTTAATGGAGTATCCCTAACAACAGTTCTGTCAGAACACATCAGAGAACTAATCCAGTTACAAAGAGCCTGCAATGGAAATCCTATTTAAAATATTAAAATGCTGTTTGGTAAAAGCTTTTTCATAGTGCATTTTACTTAAACAGTTGCTTATTGCTCATGGGTCATTAGCTGAACACCCAGATGCATTCTGCAAACCGCCGATTGAAAGAACAGTAGAAATTAAATAAGAAATATATTTCTGCAGCATTTTTCCTGAAATCTAGAATCAGCTTATTGCAGATTACAGACAGAAAAATAATATCAGCTACTTCCAAGATAGGTTCTGTTGCTGTTACAATAACTATATCTTTCCTTTTCTACAAAAAAGTAACATGCTATGGAGAACTTGACTCTTTTGAAAAATGTTCCAGCCCTGGAAGGCACCCCAAGTAGATTAAGAGACCAATATGCAGAGCGAGTCATTCCAATACCATAGGCTTGGTTTTAGTTTAAGACTTAACATTACTTTGATTTCAACACTGAAGCTATAAATTGACTCTTATTTAGTAAAAGCACAGAAATTACCATTGATTGTTTTCATTAATCTTCTGGTTCACCTCACTTTTCTCATCATCATGTAATATGGATTACAGATAGAAATCATTAATGCACAAATGCTTTAATAGCAACTTTGCTCACTGAGTCATTCATGCTGCTACTGATTTCTGTGTTTTAACATCAGGTAGGTGGTCTGTAATATAAACCATGAGTCAACCCTAACTCCATTTAATTCAACAGATAACTTAGCATTTACGTCACCTACTAGATACAAGGCAAAAGTAGATACAAGGCAAAAGCCTGTAATATTCCCAGTATACAGTTCATTGTAATAGATATAAGCCAATTGTGCTCCTGTAGTACAGACAAATCGTATTCAGTCTGTGGAAAGAGACACAATAGCTGTCTCCTTAAAGTCCAACAGCTTAAGAATTACACATTAGTCTGAAACGCTGTCCATGGGTCACCCTAGCCTGATCTAGCAGTGATTTGCAAGCTTACACATTCTGCTGGAAAAAGTCAAGTGTACCACATTTTGGCTGCAGCTTCTTTTGTCCATGTGTATTTTATTTTCTTTTTTATTTTGTGTCCACAAAAGGAAGGATGCAGAACCAGGCAAGATGCCTCTTGCTAGATATGTTGATGGAAATTGTCTGGGGAACCAAAACTACTATTACAGGGGCACAATACTCCAGTTATGACACAACCCTGAGCCTACAACAATCTTTCTGTTCCTTCTGTTGTTAGTGAATATGGTTTGTTCTCTAATCAGAAGAGCTGCATTTAGTCTTCACCTTGTTACTAACCCCACTAGCTGGATATGTAAACATAGGAAGTTAACATTTGTTTCACTGGAGTGCGATTTAAGACGCACTTAGATGTATTAACTTTAGTCACATAGTGTCAGCACTCCTCCAAAAAATGTTATTCTTAAGCATCAAATGAAAAACAGTATTTCAATGTTAAAAACAGTACCCTCTGGTGCAGAATCAGTATCTGCCCATTTTCACCTCATCACTTCCTTCCCTTAGTCGTGGGTTTCTATAAAGAAATCATTCTCACACATCCATGCCTGCAAAAAGAGGGAAATAGATCTTGCTATTTTTGACTCTGAGTCTCTATTTATTGTGGTGCAATCAGAAAGGTGATTATAATACTATCAAAATTAACGCCCAACAATTGCATAATGTACTCACATTGTTTTTTTTTTACCAACCTATTTTCTTATGCTTTTTGGGGTCTGTAAGGATTACCAGCTCTTTTACAAGATGTGTGATGATGGGGGAGATAAATGATCCAGAGTTTTAGGCAGCCTGTTCTAGGGCAAGCTGCCAAGACCTCATTTGACCACTGATGTCCTAGTCTATAGTAGTTGAGGGCAATCTCTGCTTTTTGTTAGGCAATAATTTTACTTCACAAAGAAAAGATGTTGCAAGACATAACACTGATTGCTGCAAGTTTCTCTTTTGCAAAACACAAAAATCTCTGATTAGCAGAAGAACTAAGAAATGAAAAATGAAAATAAAATGGTTCAAGTAAAGAATGCTGTTTTATGAAAAACAGGCAAAAATAACATCACTTTCAGATATTTTTACATTCCTTTTGTATTACGCCAGCAGTGCAAAGGGGACATAAGGACTATCTTAATACATGGCTGAAAACCTCCTTGTCATCAGAGGCTCCTCAGACCACTACAAAATCTAGATCGCCTGATCTCAGTGCATGAATACTATGCAGAACAGGCCAAAGAAGAAACACAGCAAGAACATGAAATATCTCTTCGGCATGGTTAGTGGAGCAGTTCTTTGGCAGCTGTTACTCAGTTTGGCACTGTTATCTCTATTTATACTAGAGACTGTTTTTTCCTTCAGCAATCTCTGGGGTCAAGGCATCAGAAAAGTGCAGAAAAATCACCAATGTACCTATTGTTTTTCCATTGTGTCAAGTGTTGATATAGTAAGCATATGAAATTCCACCCTAAATCATATAGAAAGACCATCATTACTTTGTATACGCTGAGGAACAGAGTGGTGTACAATATTCTGTGGGGGGTGGAGAAATAAGAAAATTAAACTTCCTACAGGTAGCAAATACTAGCAAAGTCCCTCTGTGATCATTCTGGCCTGCTGAGCCTGTGTCATCTACATGCTCATTTATTTTGCCATTGGTCAGATCGAACAGCCACACAAGTTGCGATTTCCAGAGACTAAGTAACATATAACTCCCATTTACTCCTCAGAAATCTCTTCTGCAGTAAACATTTTCATTCTGGGTCAAATATACACTTCGCAAAACACATCTAACAAATTTATGGGTGTTCCTCCAAAGTCAGCAAAGCATTTTCACACAATAGTCCATAATGAGTATGAAGAACCTGATCTATTTACCAGGCATTGTAATTTCTTGCTCAGAAAACATGAAAATGGAAACACATATAGTAGATTTCCTTCCTCACTTGGTCTCTTGATAGCAGCACAAAAGGAATAAATGATTGCATGGATGGTGAAGATGTTTGTTTTGCATAATTATACTGTACTTGGCCAGGATAATGAAAGGTTCTGTGATACAGACACCACTATTCCCTAGGCCCATAGGTCAGACTTTCCTGAAAGGTACCTAAAACCCTAGTTCCAGCAAGTATATTTTGTTGTAAAGAGTAAGCAAAGTAGCCAGAATGGCACTTTCTGAAGATCAATGGTGTTCTGCAGGATGACAGGCACTCAGCTCCATGGAAATTCATAGCAATGTGGCATCCCACACAAATAGTAATTTATACAGTTCTTGAGACTAATTATATTGGCGATCCCTCCAAATCCTGGAATGTCTCATAGCTGGGAAAGTGCAAGGAGTGGCCAATGATAAGAAGCTAATGCAGAAGTTGGGCTTGAACAGTGGCAGAAACTGGACTTGAATGTTGGATCTGAATGCTTCCTGCAGGCCACAGAGCAGTCAATTAGGCTCATGAGGTTTAGCCAGTAGCCACTTATATTCTCATTTATTTAAACATAAGGTTCTGAATAACAGGGAAATGCTCAAAAAAAGCAGTAAGCCATCATGTAAGAGCTCAGTGATGTCATATAACTCATCAAATAATCACCTTTGTCTTTCAGGAAAGTGAGATGAAAGCCATTAACGTTTTATACAGTAACAGTACTAGATAGCAACAGTACTGAATAACTGTTAATTGAAAGCAAATCTGTAACTGCGATGAATTCTGAACACCTACCAACCTCTGGGTGTGGGTCAACTGAAAGAAATTGTTAAAGCCTACCACTGAAAATATAATCCAAAATCCTAATTCCTCCAATTTCTGACTAAAATGAGCCAAACCTAATTTTCAGTATTTAGGTAAGCATGTAGGTTCCTCTTTTGCTCACCCAGTTATCTATGGATTTGCTTACATTTGGTTAAAATCAACAAAATTGGGTGTGTGCTTAAAAGCACATTCTTAAGTGCCTTGATTAGAAGACTGTTGTTGGCTCAAATGAAATCCCAAACCACAGCAGACCTGGCCATCCTGATCCACGTTCCCAGAGGTACTGCTACCCCAATTAGTAATCATTACGTCTGTCATTTGGCATGTCGTCAGCAGTTAACCTAGGATGATGCTACGTAATCACCCCAGTGAGGTTACTATCCTAGCATCCAGGCCAGAGCCCTGAGACAAGCTCAAGCAGTGACCACAGCTACTATCAGCTGTACTAGCTAGTCTAGGAGCCTGAGAGAAATACAGAACCTTTACAGAAATAGCCTGTAACTACAAGCTCAAAGAATCACCTCTAAATTGATGCCCTGTTTGATAAAGGCCAAGAACAGACATTGCAACGCTGATCTCATCTAATACATTGATTAATAATGCTGTCTTTTCTAGAGTTGCCTTTTTGTTTCTGTGGTTTATTTTTTTAACACAGGAACTGTATAAAAAGAATAATGGAATTAAAATGTTCTGGTTTACCCAAGAAAAAATCCCCAACTACTTTTGGACGTTTAACTAAACACTTCAACAATTCTCTTTTTCTGGTGTTATGTTTTTAGCTAGCACCATATCTATTTACAGAATCAGCAGGGACTAGTTTGATTCAAAATTATATTGTTTTGTCTTTTGAGAAGTTCTCTTCTATCTTGCAAAAATTATATAAATAAAGTTACCTGACAGATAATGTCTTAACTAGGCACAGATGCATATGGGTGAGGAAAATACAGCAAAAAGGAAGTTATCCAACTGGAAAAAAATCATCATAAAAATAAAAGTATGGCTGCCGAAAGTGTGCCTTTTTATTATTGTCAGCGAGTTTCTACTACATGCTTATTGATACCTCCACCTCTCATACTTACACTATTGCCATATAACTCCAGCCATGACATTCATCCATGTTGTTTACTTGTGGCATCCTTCACTTCCTAATGGGTCTTTTCTCTTTATTTAGATCCAACATAAAAGCATCCTTTCAAGTTTGTTTTTAAAGAGGAAAACAATTTCCCCCAACTGAATCAATTAAACATCTAATACAGGTGCCTAGACTAGTGCTTTAGGCTTTTTATCTAGTCAAGGAACATTCAGAGGCACAAAAGAGCTCTGAATAATCTCCTTGAAAATCCACTAAAATGTCACTATGCTCATAAGTCAGTCACTTACACCACACGCCTACAGCTAGACCCCGACACGTATTTTGAAAAGATAGGGTGAGATTTTCAACAGCATTGACCTAACTTTACTGCAATTTAAGTCATAGGAATTTTACCATTAACTTAAATGCGACCATTTAAGGCAATGTTAAGTGCTTCCGAAAATCCCATCTGTAATCTCCTTTTAAATTGATGGTTAGGAAAACTGGACCAAAAAACAAGTAGCTTTACAATCATTGCTTATTTTAAAATCTATACATCAACAACGTGTGAACATGATATAGTCTGCGCACATATAAGAATAAATGCATGTATACATATAAATGAACTTAATTTCTGTGTTGACATACTATTTGCCAAGTTAAAGCCAAATGTGATTTGAAATTACCATGATATTACACTGAACAAAGAGGATTTATAATGGAAATACTAAAAGAACCTCTGTAATAGTGATCCTACTAGGCACTGCTATAACAACATATATTTCACTCTTTTCAGTTAGTGCCATTTTTCTCCTTTCTCTGAATGTTTGAGAACAGTAAGTGAAATGTTAATTTTTTTAAGTCAGAACCATCTAGCTAAACCATCCAAATCGTTTTTGTATACAGAGATTTTATTTCTAATCTTTCTCTGAAAGCTGCTTTGTTAAATCCTAATGACAACTTTTATGCATAATGCATAAAATAAACTTTACCAATATTTAACACACTTTTATAAACATGTAAAACCCCTTTACAAGTGAGATGACACACTGCAGGGCATGCAGTTGCAGTACACTAGGAAACCACACTTCCTAGATGACTGAAGGCATCTGCTTCGTGCCATTAATTTCTCAACATTGAACACATGTAGTTATCTTAGAATAGTGGTACATCGTATTATCTATCTTTTTTTTATTAATAGACAAGTACATTTTATTGCATGTATAATATGCATGCTGTTCAAATCTACAATCTTTTTTCTTTTATTCTAGGAATGTTTATATTTCCTAAAGGAATGGGGAGAAAGGACGCTAGCTTTTTACTTTATCAAAACACTTTATATTAGCAAATAAATATCTATAAAAATATATGCTAACAAGGAATCACTCAAAAATGGATGCTATAAATCTTCCTTACGCAAGAGGCAAAGAAATCAGAATAATAACAATGTATCACTAGCCTATGTCACTGAAATGATTTGTTTCACTCCTTTAATCTTTACCATATCTAAACCGACTATAATAAATGAATAATTACTCTGAATACAGTGGAGTTAATTGAAAATCTGCTTGAAGTATAAAACCAAGAAATCATAACAACAAATACAAGGTTTAGCTAATGTTTAGGAACTTGTCTTTGTCAATAATTTTTAAGGTTCAGTGTAAATGATACTGTTTACCATCGTACATCATCTAACATTACTCCAGAAAGTCATGAATTATTTCAGACTTCCTATGAATATTAATAGTCTTTAGAGTCATGGTATTTCATCAGCATACACCCAAGTATTAAAGTCTTATGGGGTTTGACTTTTCAAAATGAAACCAATTTAATTCGAGTTTGTTTTATTCTCAAACCCTGATTTCTGAGTCCAGAGAGAGTGTACACTTTCACGTGTGTGAAGCTCAGGCTTTCCACGAATGTGAAAGGTATGTCACCTAACACAGGGACAGGCTGATTCTCAAAGCGCCCATCTGGACATGCACTTCCTATTGCGTGCCCAAAACATTTGGAATCCTGAGAGGAGCATGCGTTAGCATCGAGATAGGCAAAATTTGGTTGTTGCTTCCTGCTTAAAAAACCAACAAAAACAGTCCTTCCTTGGAGACTGTACACTTCTGTATTAATGACAAGGAAAAAAAAAAAAAAAATTCTCTGAATTAAGACCACTGCTAAAAGATAAACTGCTCATTCTATTGGCCAATAGAAGTTTCCTGTTTCATCATCTTCTGAAAACTGTAAGTCCAGAATTTGCAATGAAGCTGGGCAGCATGGATTTCTCTTTCTTGAAAACAAACACTTAGTAATAAAGGCTTACAAGAGAGTAAGTGCACTTACCCAGTTCTGTCTCCATTGAACCTGACCTGCAGATTGCTTGTTTCACCCCTACAAGTGTTGTCATAAATTTGACTAGGGCTGAGGTTAAAAAGAAACATGATGCGTAAAGTAGCTTCCACACAGAATACACAACCAGAAGGAAAGCTTCCACTCTTCCCATACACATTCTTGTGCAGCACTGCTGTATTACTTTATTCATAATGCAAACCAGAAGCACCAGATTTGAAATTAAGTTACCACAGTAGAGGGCAATACTGCTCTCAGGCAATCACATATGTCCTTAGCAAACTGCAGCATATATACAATTACTGCACAGGAAAGTCACTGTGATGGCTGTAAAACAGGTTCCCTATAATCAATAACTATACTTATGGAAAAGGAAAGATCATACTCTAAGTGTTGCTATTATACCACTGTTGTGTCCTACAGCAAACTCACTATTCACATAGTATTGCAAAGAATATAAATATATATTTACTGTATAGGTTATAACCAGCTTGCACTAAAGGCATAGGAAACATTCCATTATTTAACTCAGAGTTAAAATAACAAGCTACAAAACATGGCAGTGCCAAAAGCTCTTGCTGACAGTCATTGCATGCAGATGATGTTGTTCCCTTTATGAAGGTTTTCCCCTTCTACTGGTCATATTTTCATCATCTGTCTCATGGTAGCCTCACAATTTTCAAGAATAATGATTCCTGCTTCTGAGTATATTTGCACACAGGAAATATCTGTTATTGTATGACAGATGCCCGGCAAATCTGCATAAAACTTCTTTAGAAAATACAAATTTTAAGAAATTTTGAATAGTCAGAATGTGCATCCTGGAAAAAGAACCAGTGCAGTGTGTATGAACTCAGCCTTAGGAGACCAAACCTAACTAAATCCTGCATGCTACAAATATTGTCAATCCCATCCCTGTACCTGAACTGGGAAGGGGGATGGCTGAGGCAGCAAGGTCACCTTATTCCATTAGCCAGGGAAAGGTTTTTCTCTCATTAAGGCAAAATCCAGCAGCTGGGCGCAATCCTCTCTGAACTAACTTGCACTCAGGTGGCATAGTGAGAGAGATACACGCTCTGCCAAATACGTGCTGATGGTAGAAGCAGGAAGAAATTCAAGACTCTTGGGTTCAAATCCAGGTTTCTGGAGGAAGTTCTAGCTTCTCACAGTAAGATTACCTTTTGTTCTTTTGCCTCCAAACACATTTGACTCCTTGTTGCTCTGACATGTCTCTGCTATTCCTGCACTCCCTTTCTTAACATCCATCCTCTTCAGTTCAAATCTCGTTTCCTCTACAGTAGCTTTCTTTTTTTCTCCTCCCCTCTATTTCTCATGCTTCCACTTCTGAGTTCAGCAGATTTTTCTGCTTTTCTCCATGTCCTGTTGGGTTGTCCCAATAGAAAGTTTCCCTGCCCAGCATCACAGTTGTATCTGGAGGTGTGGGGACAATTCTGTTCAGCATCCCTACAGGCTTGGAGCATGGCATGTTCAGTGCAAATGAATTCTTCAAGGAATGTGAATAGCAAAAAAAAAAAAAAAAAAAAAAGCCCTACTCAGCCTGTAGAAGCAACAATTTTTCTGATACGTGTAATAGGAACATATTTAGGATAAATTTTCACACCTGCGTAACCCTGCCAAATTTCAACACTCATGGCAGAAAAAGAGCTTTTCAGGAAGGAAGATTATTCTTCAGGCAGACAGAGAAATTGCCTCCTCATAACCTTTTACGTGGAAATGACTAAAGTGTTAGAGCTTAATCATCAAACATATTGTGTTTGGGACAGATGCCTGTCGTGGAAAATGCCAGCTAAGATGTTAAAGTTTGGTAGAGTTATAAACTATTAATTTAGCAATAGCAAGAAAAGACCATTATCAGTGGCTTATTTCTAAACTCTGATGGTTGTGACAAGAAACATGATGAGAGGTCACATGTAAACGTCGTGCTTTCAGTTGGCAACAAGGGACTCAGTGCTTATAACCAGAAAAGAATGAAGACCTTGCAATCTAAACTGGACACAGAGGGCACTGTGTTGCACTGTATCGGGGACCCTGAATCTTAAAAGGCACAGACTCTGATAGTGTGAGCTAAAGAACCCTGCAGGGCTGGACCTATAGTGAGTAGCAAGTTTTGGGCAGAGATGAATGTGGAAAACTCATGCTTGGTCATCCATTAGAAACTGCTATTTGCCATAGGAAATCTTGTCCTGTGACTACGGTCCTCTGCAGTTTGAACTCTAGGCAGGCTGCCTCTTATCTGATGACCACCTTCTGCCTGGCCAACATTTGAAAATGGGAAGATTTTTACTTTGGGAGTTGCTTTCTAATATCAGATTTACTGAAAAGCTGCATTGAGAGAATGTCTTTAAAGAAGGGAATTGAAGAAAGATATTCATTTGACATTCAGAGAAAAGGGAAACAATATTTAAAACTAGACATTAAAAATACTGTAAAATTTCCTTAAAACAAACAAACAAACAAACAAAAAGATAAGAATGGAAAGTTAAAACCCCTATCTAGAAATGTACACCTCCTTGTCTCTCAGGAGAATAAATGCAATGCTACCATTCTGGTGTAAAAGAGGTGTAAGCAGATGTAAAATCTATTTTTCTGAGTTTAGTTTTCTTGACAAGGTATAGCATGCCATCGAGAGACTCTTATTCTATTACAAGAATTGATAAGGCCTATTAGCAGTCCGTGGAAACGATCCCTAATAAAAAGTCTTAGTAAAATAAGGAATTCTCTTGAATTCTCTTAAATTGTTATTGGATGAGTGGACATATAGTAAATGTTCACCTCACTGTACATGAGAAAATCATATATATAGGACAAGATATGCCTTTTAGAAATTGTGCCTTAAATTAGTAAAGAAGGAAAAGATCTTTTCTTCTGAAATAATTTTACTTTTTCACAAGGAAGCAGAAACATATCTATCAGAAGGATTATAACAAAGCAGCTGGAACACTGGAACCTCTGTAATATATTGCACATTTTAATCATGTTTGATACAACACTCTTTATATGGATATCAATTACACTAATGACTCTTACATAATACCCCTGGGTGCCTAAGGGATGTGTATTGTCACCTCCCTTTTGTCATAAAAATAGAGAGTAGTTCTATATACACACTAAAGTAGTTTCTTTCATTTTTATATAATGAATGAGTAACACTGTAAAAAAAGACATTTTACCCCATATTAGTTTAGCAAACAGAAGAGATTTCACATATGACAGTGCTAAATATACTCTTAAGCTGCTAATAAAGACAAAGCCTGAGGGGAAAAATTCTAATGATGAGCAATGCCAGAAGTTTTTATTTCTGGATCTGAAGTAAAAATGTTTCACTTAGGTATAGTTTTAGAGGCATCACAGAAGAAACCAGGATTTCCAATAATTTTTATCTCTAATAAAATCACTTGAATTAATTTGAGCATCATTATAGCACTGAAAAAATGCTTTTAAAGATACTGTTATTCGTTTAACTTGTCTGTGTGCATTTTATTGAGTAATGAAAACTGAGAGGTTTCATCTGTAAATGATCTACGCTTTCCCAAGCAATTCCCTAGAAAACAGTACAGACTCAGTAGTAGTCTATAGAGAGCTGGCAGGACACAAGACTGTTTTTTCCTTATTCCCATGAAAAGAATCAGAGAATCAGACAAAAGGGGAAACCAGTTTCATCATGGTTTTGACGAATTTTGAAACAAGCACTTCAGCACTTTATCTCTCTGAGCTGGTACTACCTTAAACACCTGCAAAAAATAAAGTATCCCCTGCCTAAAAGTTTTCCTAATGCTTACGTGGGAACACCAGTGGGCAATGACAAAGGTGCTGTTAAGGTACGGCCACTGTCTACCACATTGAACAAGACGGTCTCGTTATTTTCTTGTACTTGTGTCAGCCTGCACCCATCTGGGATGCCTTGGCTCATGCATAGGATTGTAAATTCTTTAGGCCAGGGACTGTCCTTTGTAGCATATATAAAATATATGAAATGGTCTGTGACTAGGGCTTCTAAGCACTGGTGGAATACAAGTAGGACTAATAAAGACCAAAAGTATACAGTGTGACTAATATTCCCATTTTCTTTGTCCTCAATTACCTGTAATTCTCAAGGTAGAGTTATGCAGCAACGTAGAAAAAGAAGTGTTGCCTCACTAATACAGTGGTCTGCCATGGCTAACTTATCACAATGTGTTTTCCTCTTCAGATCTTTGGCTTCTTTGGCAACCTAAATAATAGCATGGCAATTAAATTTATCCCAACTTTTTCCTTAAGTTCAGCTGCTTATGAGATTTTCATACATTTTTCTCTATCCCTAAGTTCAAAGCCTTCTAATGTATTTCTCTGTGCTAATTAAATCCTGATGATACTGTGGGTTGGCAGGAATTCCATGGCATTAGCGCAAAGGGGAGCCTGGTAACAGGACAACTCTCCAGAATCCTACATCGCTGTGTGGTGCCCTGGAATTTGCTGTCCTCCTGCAGCCCTATCATTTTGAAGAGTTTTTTTAACCATCCATAAAAACTAAAAGAATCCACAGGAACCTGAATACGGCAAAGCAATTTGTATTCATGCATGTTTTCTCAATCTTAGTTTTGACCTTCTGAGATAATGTATAAAAATATATGTTGGATAGCTTCAGATGATTTTTTCATCTGTAATTATTTAACATTGATCTTGATTCAGCTATGAAAGCTGATGTGCCTTTCCCATTTTGAACAAAAAAGTAAAACTTCCAGGATATTTAAATATTAAAACGTGGCAATTGCATATGCATAGCAAGTAACTACCTCTCCAAGATACTTCAGAAAAATTGTATTTAGTAGGGTACTTGTGATAAATTATGTATTTATTGTAACAGGGTCAGAAGCTGTTACAATTTACTGTACTTGGTCAAAAATTCACTTTTTTAAGAAGTACTTCAGTGTCTCAATGTACATTTAAATGAGAACTTGGATGCGTCAACCACATTGATTTTCATGGGAGGCAAGTTAAACATCTGAGGTCAAATTTTGCTGTGACTTAACAGTGATATAAAAAACCAAAGCATAGTAACTCTACCAATCTTTGTGTATTTAGCCTTTCCTTACAGATAAAAAATATTAAAAAAGAATTTGGAAGTTGGCATATATTTTTGAAGAACTATGAAGAAGGCTATGGACTGTGTACCTTGTGCTACTGTTGTGCTAATGAGTAATGCAGGAGAATGGCTTCTAACAGAGCAAACAGACGAAAGGCAAGTGGCAATAAGTGAAACACTGGGTTTGAATCTTAATACAGAGCTGAATTTTAAAAATTCCATTATTCATGTGCCTGTACATATATTACGTGAATATAAAATCAGTTCTCAAATTAATTCTTTACCTATTATATAGTTGCTACTTTTTTAGTTTGTCCTGCTGTCACCAGTAATAGCTACCAGAATTCTTTACATTAAAGTTTTCTGGAGGTGTCCATAATAAACTCTAACAATGTCACTGCTATAGGAAGCTTTAGAAGTGGGACAAAGAGGAAGTTCTTAACCCACAGAACTATCCTTTCTTTATCACTGTACATTCTGCCTAGGTTTTGCATAGTTCTGGAAAAAGAAAGGGTTTTCCTGTCTCTGTTGAGCAGTCAGCAATTACAGAATGTCAAAACATTATCTGCAGAGCAACATCGTTTGTAATCTATGGCTGGGTCTATGCCCAGCCAAAGAAACTAAACAACTGCCCATAACCTATTGGAAACCCCAATGACAGCCAGCCTTTCTGGGTGTGTGAGTGGATGGATGGAGAAGAGAGGAAGATGCCTTGGATCGCTTCCAGGTACCCATCTGACCTAGCTCTCAGTTTAAGTAAATCATGCCAGGAAAGCAGACTTTTCCTACTGTGTACTCATTTAGTCCTCAAGTTCATCACATTTCAAGAACAAAAGTTCAGGTTTCAAATTCTCGTCAGGGCCCAGGGTAGTTGTGCTTGAGGTCCATGTAACTGTGCTTCTCTTTTTGCATTAAGAAGATACTAAAAAGTTGCTGCTGGCTATGATTGCTACCTATGCAATGCATTGAACGAGATAGAAGTCAGTAGAAAAACATAGCAGGTGATCACGTAATTGAAGGCTCTGCCATAGTAAATATGCATACAGACACAAAATTTAAGTATCACAAGCAACCTACGTTCTGACATTTCCTAATTTACAAATACTTGCCTGCAGCCTCGGTTCTGCAGCGTGACCACACTGCTTTCACATTGCAGAGGTTACGTAGTCCGTAAGATAGTGATTGCAGTGCTGTGTACACGCTTATGAGAGCTTAAATTAGCTAGCTCCAATCTTGGTAGCTGTCTTGCTCTAGCACTTTGAAAGTGACGGCCTGCTGCAAAATCTTCATGACAGGTAGGGTTAATTGGCCTACATTAAGCCTCATGCTGCTATGGCAAGACAGCAACAGTACCTGGTTTAAAGCTAGCTTCCATCTATTGATCTTATACTCCTGTCATTGCTCTGTTGACCAGTCCTTATTGTGCAACTGTAATCCAGAAATACTCATTTTAATACAGTTCTTTCTCATGAAAATTAATTTACAAAACATTTTAAACTCACTTAAGTACATAACAAGTCCGCATATCCTCATCATCACATTCTCTCACAGATATCACAGAACAGTTGTGCATCAAAAAACAGCCTTTATGCGTCTATAAAATAACATTTAAATACAGAAAATTATTGCAATTTTTTCCCTAAGGGAATTTACCTGACAGAATTTATCTAATTTCTACTTCAGAAGTCTTCATCACAGAAAGACTACATCCACTTCTCAACAGTTGAAAAGAACAGTAAAAATAAATGGCCTCTGTGTTCAATCCATGAGCTCAAGAAAAAGCTCTTCTTATTCTTCTTTTGCTCTAGATCATATTTTCTTCAGCTACATATCTTGCACATTAGCCAATGTTTTCTGGTGGGTTTTTTGGCTAATGGAGAGTACCGCTATACGTGAAGTAAAACTGAATGTCTGAAACCCTGAGTATATAAGCAATAACACACTGGAATAGGCAGGAGATACTACCGTGCAGCCTTTTAAATACTGTTCAATATATGTGTGTACACGTGCATTTGCACTGAAGTATCTTTCCCGAGAAAGAAGGATAGAGGGACTAGCTGGTACAAATCGTTAATTTTATTATTAATGGAGATGGAGATGATGAACTTTCTCAAAGGGAAGAAAAATACAAAATTCTAAAGCAATTTATTTTCTCAGTAGACTGCTAGAAACTTTCCTTTCCTTTTACTAATTTGGGGGCCATGTACTTTCCTGGAGATATAGCTCTACCTACTCTTTCCTGAGCCAGAGCAAATTGTCCTGGTTTCAGCTGGGATGGAGTTGATTTTCTTCCTATTAACTGGTATAGTACTGTGTTTTGGATGTAGTATGAGAACAGTGTTGATAACACACTGATGTTTTAGTTGTTGCTAAGTAATGTTTACGCTAGTCAAGGACTTTTCATCTTCCCGTGCCCTGCCAGATGTGCGGGGGGCTGGGAGGGAGTGTGGCGGGACAGCTGGCCAATGGGCTATTCCATACCATATGACGTCATGCTCAGCATATAAGGCTGGGCGAAGAAGAAGGAGGGGGGGACGTTCAGAGTGATGGTGTTTGTCTTCGCAAGTAACCGTTACGCGTGATGGAGCCCTGCTTTCCTGGAGATGGCTGAACACCTGCCTGCCGATGGGAAGTAGTGAATGAATTCCTTGTTTTGCTCTGCTTGCGCGTGCTGCTTTTGCTTTACCTATTAAACTGTCTTTATCTCAGCCCATGAGTTTTCTCACTTTTACCCTTCTGATTCTCTCCCCCATCCCACCCAGGGGGGTGAGCCAGTGGCTGCGTGGTGCTCAGTGGCCGGCTGGGATTAAACCACGACAAAATGAAGTTTAATTTCTGAAAGGACATGCAATTCAGGAAAAATTTAAAGCAAGAACTGAGTTTTCATTAGTTAAGATTTTCTTAATTAGAATTTATTGGGTAACTGATTTTGGTAAGTTCAATCTCATCCCTAGTCTTCTGTTGGTATGTGAAACTGAAAGGGAATCAACTTATGTTTCTTTAAAGGTCTGTATTGAATGAATTTGGCCATATTTTCATGTTTACTCATGTTTCACATATACGCAGGTAGCGCTGATAATACCACAGAAGCAACACTGACTTTATAGTATTACTGTCACTTTATACAGAAAACGCAGTAGAACTTGCGTGCTACATGTGTACTTTGGATTCCTTAGCTGTTTGATCACATTGATGAAGGGATATGCAATCAATCTCCCACTAAGACAGTGAGTAGTATTGGCCATAACTCATTACTCCATCAAAGGATTTGGCATTTCAATCGATGGGAAATGATGTGTGATCATTCTAATTTATTATACATCATTTCCCATCAATCGGTGTGCTGAAGCCTTGACATAATAAGTAGTTACAGACACTGTCAATCATTCTTGGTCAAATACCTCTGAATGCCGCCATTTGGTGCACCTTCAGCTATTCATCCAAACTGCAAATATTCACCCAAAACATTCAGCAATCAGGCTGTAACTAGAGGTACATAAAAAGACTCACAAAAGTGCTTAGGAAGATCTTGAAAGCTTCAAGAACACACGGAACTGAAGAAAAGAGGCTTATCATGAAAGTGCACTTTTAAAAAAATGCATAAAAATTGTGAAACCCAATCTCTAGTGGAACAGTGAGTCCAGCTAGGAAAAGACTGAAAAAGTGCTAGCTTCAATACTGTACTGGATTTTAGTGGGATCATCTACTATGCTGGCCACCTCACTGTAAGAAGGATCTAAATTCTGCTTACTTGTGTCAGCACAATTCCTTTCATCTTCAGTGGAGTTGCATGGGTATGTAAGGCCAGGACACAGTTAATCTTTACCCTACTGATGAGATTAAAACTCTTGAAATCAGCCCTGAGCCTTAAACATTCCTTCCCTCTCCAAAATTCCCTTTAAAGTTCCCTCTCCACAATTCTCTTTGAGGTCTCCTGTTTACTCCCCAGCAAAAACTGCCAAAATTACTCCCTCTATTAATCATGTTTTCAAAAATAACTATGTATTACTCAACAGTTGACTTAATACAGTAGTATCTTCTACGATTTTGCTGTCGCTCTAAATATCAGCAATGTCCAAAGGGTTACAGACTATTTCCAATCCAGAAGTGTGACAACGACCACAATCACTGTCAGGTTACTTATTAAAGCAAAACAAAACACTTTCAGTGACAATTTTTCTTCCGGACTTATTTTGGGAATCCACTTGGCCACTACACCTGCTTCCTAAGGCCACTGCACCTCTTTTATACCAGATCAGTATGACATTTAATAATTAGGGGTTATTCTTTCACAGGAATGTATTAACCCATTTAGTTAAAAACTTCAGTCCTCCGTAAGAAATCACGATTCATTTTTATACCAAGCCTGAACTTTCTCTTTAGAATTCACCTGTATTTAATCCAGTCATTGGGTGTGGAATACACTGCCAACAAAGACAGATAAAGCATTTGTGGTAGCAAAAAACCAATGAAATGTTACCAAAAAACAGTATAACAAGAACTTTCAAAGTCGCAGAATTAAGCAAAAGCTGGGTGACTAACTCCTATTGAAAGCCAGCCAACATCATCTTTCAGATAGCAAGCACTCCTGTGATATATTTCAGATGTCGGACTAGATGATCCAGCAGGCCAGCTCTAGTTCCACTATGTGCATTATCCCCTCTCATTCTTAGCCATTCTTCTATGCTTTTCTGTTTCTCTCCCTACAAGAGAACTGGTATTGTTTCTCTAATACTACTCATCATTTTCTCCATCTCTCTTTCTTCAAGATATTGTCTTGTCTTCCTGTGTGACAAATGTAAAAGCTATTGTATTGAGTTCCATATAGCAATATCTCATTATTGGTAAGCTGGTTAGAGATAGTTTGTATGAAACTGCTACATAAAAACAATACATTGAATCATCTTTCTCTCTGCCCATCCATCCTTCCTATACTCTTCATTAGATTTGTCAACCTAAAATAATGCAATACTGGACAGTTTAATGTGGCCCCTAAATTGACAGGTTTATTTATTCTGTTACCATGAAATATTCTGCTTTCCCTTTCAAGTCCTATTCCCCCAGCTCCTGTATGCTGTTCCAGTCCTCTTACCAGCCTCCAGCCTGATCTTCCCTGACAACGGCAGCTCCCTGAGAAAGGCAATCTATACCCTCTACTGGATCTTAAAAATAAAAAACATTAATAAAATAAGGTCAAGCTAAGTTAATACTTTTTTAAAAATATGCACATTTTTGCATATATAATTTTTTTGGTGAATTTGTGGTGGTTTGTTGTGGGAACTGTTTCTGAGAGAGGCACCAGACTTAGACTTTGTCAAGTGAGTTTACACTCAAGGAACAGTCACCAGCCCATCTACTCGGAGACTATGTACCTGCTGATAATTCTGAACTTGCAAACACCAGGATTCAGCTTGGAAGTCTCATTTTAAGAGTCTTTGTACCTTGTCTTCCAAACACAGAACATAAATGTTACTACATCTAATCAACATATATAGAGTGATATCTGAAATTAGAAATTCAAATACATGCAACAATCTGCTTGCCAACAATCTCCAGACCAACAATTATTCAGATAAAGTATGTGGTGAATAATTTTGAATAGCAAATTCATTTGAGAGAATCAAAAGCAGCTCACAGACAATTCACAAATGAAAAAAGTTATACATGTTAAATCATTTATTATGAACTATTTTTCACCTCTGTTCTGTTATTTGTTTTTCCATACCACGTAAAGACAGCTTCAGAAAAAGGAGGATAAAAAGGCAAAAAAACCCCCAACCCTTTTCTTACTTAGCATCTTCAGGTAATTCTTCAGTAATTACCTATTGAGAAGGGAAGAAGTTAAATGTTGACCCACTCAAGGAGAAAAAAGTCCACCCTAGTGAAAAGATTGCATACAAAGTTCTAGCCCGATAAGATTGGAAATGAGACTTATAGGCCTCCAAACACAGGTCTCATAATTAACAGACTTTTAACTATAGCTGCATTGCCAGGTGCAAATTTAATAAAAGATCATAAATGATAGATGAACTGTATTTCCAGCAGCTGTTTGTAATCCCAAGCAAAAATCTTCATTAAGATAGTGTTAACGTTGTAAATGGTTATCTATTAATTTAAAGTATTGTGAAACAGCAAACATTATTCATTTAGAACAGTGGTGAAAACCAAGCTCAGAAACCATGCTCTAAATAAAGTTTTAAAACATGAAGTTTTAAGTCAGACAATCCAAAGTTATCATTAATGATGTCAAACTTTCTGCAGTCTTGAACAGATTGCCCTGGGAATCAGCTGAGCTCCTCGGGAGCACAGCTAAATGCTACCTAAAATCCAGCTGTAAGAGCAGGGTGTCGGTATGCTGGAATTCAAGCCTGCCACATTTTGTTAGATCCAGTGACACACAACGAAAATGTCAGCTCCAGCACCGGCTTTGCTAGACCTCCTGGTACAGGGAAATATCCAAGCTCAGTAGGGTAGAGTTCTAAGTGCAACCAGCTCTGCTGATATGCCCCAAAAGGTAAATAAAAATACGTATTTTCTTATATTAGTCCTTTTTAAACAATTTTAAGGTAAATAGGATTTGCAGGGAATAAAAAGAATATACTGAATATACCCAACCTTCCCTCATTAAAGGTGCAGAGATGTAGAGGTGTGAACTCTGATCTGGAGGAGGTTCCCTTCTTGACTCATTGTGTTCGGGAGTTTCTCACAACAGCAGTATATAGTGCTCTCCTTTAGGAAGTCCCACAAAAGCCCTTCTCACCTAAAGCCTCCACCCTTTTCATAGAGCTACAGCCTCAGAAATGCAAAGAATGGAACATCTCCATTTGGCTCCAAAATTTACCCGGTACTGAGTTATGTCAGCCAGCCATTCACTGTTATGCTTTGTGGCAAGGGTTGTTACAATGTTTTAGCAAGAAAAACAGCACACAGGAACACCTCTGCCACACCCGGACTTGCTCATCAAATTAGAAAAAAAGAGGTAATCTATGTATCACTTTTATTCAATGTATTCTGTGCAGGCCTTACAAGACGACAGAACCCAAAATCAACATCCACTAGAAAAATTCACCTAAGAACTTTTCGTGAAAAGAGCTACAGAGAAAGCCTTAAGATTAAACTACACAATTCATGTTTCATTTCACATTTTGATTTTAATACATTTCTAACAGAAAAAAAGAGAGAGCACCAAACTGCAAGATAAACGCTAGATTTAGAAGATCCACTAGGTACAATTAGATAAATAGTCTCATGGATGCTTAGTAATGATTAGTCCCAATTACTTATATGTGTAGAAATTCCTAGATGAAACTACTGTAAATAAGATATGTGTCTCCAAAAGGGCCTTGTTCTTCAAACTCCTTTCCCTTCCTTCCTTCCTTCCTCACTTTTTTATACTTAACAATGTACAGAACAGTTTCTAATGACACTCAAGTCGTGACCATCAGCATTTCCAAAGATGTAAGCTGCTCTAATCAGCTGCACTATCTCAGTTCCAACTAAAGCAGAGCTCCCTACTTCTAAAGAAAGTAACCTCCCTTTTAGCTAAGTTTCTTTCCCTTCCTTCCTCCTACTCAAAGGTTTAAACCTCTTTTCTTTCCCCCTTGAGCAACAGGAAGTGCAATTCCATTTGATCATTTGCATGACGAATACACGCCTAAAAAGAGATACAAAAATTAGTGTGTTGAGTAAAAAGATCACTAAGCCACTATAATAATAATTTAAATTAGACAACTGTACTGTATCCTTGGATCTTAGTCTCTTTACATTACTTATTTAATGCACTACATAAGAAATAGTTCATAGTTAACCTAAACATTTTCTTTTTCTTTATATACTGTACACACACCTTAAAAACATTCCTTTTCATGTGTACAGAAAGAAAAATGTACTGTATAGAAAAATATTTTCCTGAGTGTTTTGTGGCCCAAATAAAATTGTCATTTCTTACTTACCTGAAAAATAATCCACTGCCATTTTGGAAGAAAATGCCAACAGAGTCAATGTGGTGTGCAAGTCAATTTTTCCCCTCTTGAGTTAAAGCACTACCATGTACAATGTCTGCAGGGAACAAAATTTTGATCCAGTACAACTCCAATGATTTGATCAGATTATTTCCCCCTATATTTTAACTGTGTAAAGAACAGAACAATTTGGCCCAATCCAGACAAATATATAGGGGAATATAGGGAAAAATCAGTAATAAAATACAGGGAAGCATTGAGATGCTCAGATTATACCATATGATGCAAATAAAATCATTTTAATTCAAGCAGAGTGGTATGCTTAGGTGATCTTTCAGTGGAACATACTGTTTATGAGCTATGCACCCAAACCAGCTAAATGAGCAACTAGTAAAGTCTTCCTGAAGTTTGCTTCCTATTGAATTCTGGAAAACAAATCATACCTCCAGAAAAAATGGAGTTAAAAAATAGAATTTAAATATCAATATTTTTGACAGGCCTTGCATGGCCTGCACCGTTAGACATTGAAAATGTGCTTAATGTTAACAAGTCTCATATGTAAACATAAAGAATAAGTGTAAATCATGGCTGCACCAATGTCATTTTTTACATATAAACAGCAATAAATTATGTACCAAATTTATGTTCTTTACCTAATAATTGTCTCCATGTCATGTAATTTTCAATTTTAAAATAGCAGGACTTTAATCCTTAGTATCAACCCTCGGGTAGTGGTACAATATCCAACAAATGCAAACTGTGTGCTCCTCTTTCACATGTGGCTTGTTTTCTTGACATCCTGAATTTTTTAATGTATTAGTTATTCTGCTTTTTTCCCCCAAATAACAAACCTGCAGCCTATAAGGTAGTGCACATGTGTACCACATAAATAAGCTGGCATAAGCAAGCAGCAGTCATTTTGACATGACAGATTAGAATGGCACAGAAGGAGCAATTTTGGCGTTTCAAGTTAATAATAGGAAAGATTTGCCCTCTATAATACATTATGTTAAAAAACCCACTTTATAGCCACATTAAAATAAGGTTGTTATTTAGATCAGAGAGATTAACAACTCTGAAAAAGTCATTCCCAACTATGAGACACCCATTTGCAAAATACAAGTATAGATTTGTAATACATTCATAAGATTGGTTAAGGCATCAGAGTATATTGCTTTACCTTCCATACAATTTTTTACTCACAAATAAAATGCATGTATTTCAGGTCTAGCAGAATCAGTTAAGGGGACAACCAAGCTTAGAAACAAAACAACCATATTCAAATATTCAGCCCATTCCACTTACAACTCAAGTCTTTCCCAAGCAAGGAAATTGAGTTAAGATGTATGCTACCCTTAGCTGCATGTTCCTATGCTTCTCCCCTAAATGCAACAGTTACAAGAAAGCATTAGTCTCTACACTGATTTCTGCTTTGCTTCTACAATGCCTTTTTCTTCTCTTTTATACAGCCTTTATGTTATTTCACCTTGGGAGAAGGGAAACTGCATTTTGCAAATAACTTTGAAAAGTGCTGCCTGTTCAGGAGAAGACAGAGAAATTTGCTCTATTCTTTTACCTACAGAAAGATTTATGAAATACAGTAGAAAGACAGATTCAACCACAAGGTAGTTAGCTGGTTTCCAAACCCTACAAAATTTCTGAGGTGTTCAAAGCAGGGGTTTTTGTTCAGTCAGTTACAGAAATAAGGGCCAGCCATGAAAATTAAGTTAGATTTGGAAACACTCGCTTCTCACTAAAGTTCAGGCATTCTGATCTGTGTTTAGATCCCTATCTGCTACAAAGACTACATTAATTTAATGTGTTGTAACACGAAAAATGCATTCTTGCCACAGACATTAAAAAAATAAAATTCAAAGACAAACCATTCTTCAAAGGAAACAAGGGCCCCATCTGCTGATCTTTAAATGTACTACATTAACACACTACAGTGCTACCATAGACAAGAAAGGTATTGAAATGAATTGCAAAAACAAATCAGCACATTAACTGTGCTGCATTCTTCTGGTATACTTTTTATAGGTAAAAAAAGTTTTTAGGCCCTTGGGTCAATCAGTTTCCACTGATGATGAGAGCTTTGCCTGTGAAAAAAACTGGGAGACTAGGTAGGAAACTTAGGCATGAACCTGAATTTGCACAGCAGTAAAGTAAGAGAATATAGCCAGTCCTATATATAGCAAAAGAAAATTACATCTACACACATACAATGAACAGTTATAGAAAATAATAAATTATTACTATTTAAATCTCATCCAAAATGCTAAAATTATGAATGATCAAAATGTCCAAAACCACAACAGATACATTAAAGCAGAACTTTAAGAGCAACGATGAAAGCAGGCATCTGGGAAATGTAAAAGTCAAACTTTTCTGAAGTTTAAAACATCTTGTTAAAGAGTCTAATGGTTGTTTATTAAGAGTTCTTAAAACTAAGCACTGTTTTGTTTACAGAAATCCCATACATAGCAGACTTTACATTATCTTATGGCAAAAAAAGGCAGGGAGCTTAATGAAGACAAAACAAATGTCCTTATTATGGACAAGAGTATTTCAAACATTGTATCAACAAAGAGCTGGCAGTTGAATTTATAATCTCATATGACTATATTCTGCAATAAAAAGTATATCATTTTGGAAGTAGTAAAACATTTTTGTTTATATGGCTACAACATAGAAAAGATTTGTTCTGATATACCTGGATGAAGCATGTGCCTGGCCTCTCTCCCCAAGCCCAGCAGCATGGCAAATGAATCTCTGATTAAAGCTGAAGAAAGCACTACAGAAATTTGCTTCTCTTCTCTCCTGGACTAGCCAGAACTGCGGCCAAAGCAAGCTAGGTGTTTATTTATACCAGCTGTCCTACACCCCAGAATTGTAACTCTACTGTGGAGAATTCTGGAGTCTGCTTTATCCTACCTAAATGCATTTCTGTGCCATAGATCTTGTTTTCATGTATGATGCTGAAGGTCACCACTGGGCCAGATAGGCAGTGCTACAGGACAAAATCCCATGAATCATTGACTTTCTCAGGAAATAAGAAATGCATAATATATTCCCAGTAAATATTCTAACATAATGATAAGAGCTATGCAAATATACTAGACATGCATGCACCTTATAAAATTCTTAGTCTTCACTGCCAAAACCCTATGAAACTTGAAATGATTTCCAGCTGGGCAGTGGTCAGAAGGCAACATTCAAAACATCTCACTGCATGGATAAAAACAACAATTAGAAACTCAGTGCTAGTGAATTCTTCAGTAAGCATGAATGTAACCCACACAAACAACGCTGGCCTGGCTTTTGACTGAATAAATTAAAATTCAAAGTAGCCTGAATATAGTTCCAAGACGTGCTACCGAAGTTCAAAGCACAAAACAAAATTATAAATAAAACTACTTCAGAACATAATTAGATCTAGTGTGGTTTTCTGGCATTTTCTTATAACTGTATCTTTAGTAGAGTTCCTTCCATCAGATTTTGTATTATTTAGAGTCCACAGTCTGATTATTAAAATGTACTTCAGCCTCAAATATGTTAAATGAGGGATTTGTCCAGTAGAGTAGCTAGATAACCTTGCCCATCTCAGAACAACAGAGCATAAGACTAAGGTCCAGTTCCCTGGATACGACATTTCCTCAAAATGAATTTTATCATTTACTTTAAGCACTAGCATTCAGGTGTTTTTTTATAAAACGTGTCTTTTTGGGCAGGTTGTTATTTGGTTGATCATTATCACTCATAAAAGAGGAAAACAATTAAAAGCTGTCAGAAATCAGCTTGTTCAAAAAAGTGCCTAGGAAAACTATGAGCATTCTCATTCTTGATCACAGATAACACAAAGTAACTTTACTATCCCCCTTCATTAGATCAGACATCAATCTCCAATGTGATACATGTGGGGAAAAGTAAATATATCTGCATCAGTTATGAGCATGGTAGAACCAAAGCTGCTGCAACTGAATGTTGTTAAAGGAGAATCTGCTGCTTTGGGTGAAGCTACATGATACATGGTGAGCTGATCCCACTGGTTACTGCTGTTGAAAAAGGAAAAGCTCAACTCTGACATCTGCTCACAACTGTGCACTCCTCACCACGTACTCCTGTCTCCTGCCTCTGGCTCTTCCTGGATCTGAGCTCTTTCAGCTAGGAAAAACAGTGGAAAACTGACCCAGCAAGCAAAGTGGATAGGATAGGATCAGCCTACAGAATCAAGTCCAGCAAAGAGTTTGACAAGCACCAGAGCCTGTGCAAGGAGGGGGCAGGACTTTATAACTAGTAGGAAGCCTGGGGACATGAAGGCAACTTCCCCTTTTGGCAATGATAGCACAGCTGTGATTACAATTTGATCCTGAACTTCTCAGCTGTGCTTCTGCATTTCTGCAGCATTCAGAAACCAATGTATTTTGAATAGTGCCCTGACTCCAACGCTCCTTCACAGGCATGCCAGTGTTTTGCTTTCGAGTTTATACGTCTGCCTGGGAATTTAGCAGTATCTTGTTGCACAGTAGATGAAGAATAAAACTGGCTAGGAATGGTAACATTTAGTAAGTACTTATTTTAACCGCAATCTTACAATCTAAATAACTTTCTAAAAAAGCAAGAATTTGGGATCTTGCCTCCATAAAAGCTTCAGTCAAACACTACTAAGTCCAAAACCAGGTATATGCTCAAGTTAATATGCATTTCAGTCTCATTGACTCCTATGGCGTGAAACATCTAACAAAGACCCATTTGAAATGAACAGTGTTAGGACCTACTTACGTTCCAAGTACCACAGAGGAACCAACAACTCAAGTGGCTGGCTATTTCAATGCTTTTCTTGAGCAAACAGCAATATATATCACATTATACATATACAGCTGTCTTGTAAATCTCAGCTACTTGCATTGGGATCATGCATTTCCAAAGGCAAGTAGTTACAATCCCGATAAGAAAATCCCTGCTTTTTATTGCCTCGGAAGACATCTTTTTAAATTAATGCAATGACTTGCTTATAATTCCTTAATGTTTTAAACTGACATCAGTTTCATCATGGTTTTCCCTTTTCACTCATACACACACACATTGTTTCATATGACATTTCTTACAACTGCCGCCTTTCTATTTTATTTTGCCTTTTGAAAAGTCAGTTAACATTCTCTGAGGAAGATTTAATATTGAATAAAAAGAAATACATACTTTGGATAAACAGAAAATGAGAGCTGTAGCTCAGCAGAACTGGGAAGACAGAATTTTGAAAATTTGGTTAAATACTTCACAAACATTTTTTAACAATTCCTGATTTATATTTTGATCAGTTCAATAATTTTTTCTCCTCTTTTCTGCCTTTCTCAACCCATCATACCACATTTTAGCTTTATAAGGGAAAAAACAGCATTCCAGAAATCTGATTGGCAGACATAAAGGCTGCTAGGCACAGAGGGTGCCTTTTTGATTTAATGATGACTTGTATCGTTGTTTTGAAAGACCCATGAAACAGAATGGAACTCTCCTTTCAAACTTAGTATTTCTATACCACTGCTTATGTTTGGAAGAAGCAGCTCTATTTTGGCTGCTTTTGGTCTCTTTTGGAGGCATCTATTGATGCTTACTAACATGTTAATGAACAGCATTGCAGTAGTGAAAGTACTGGATATGAGGCTTTTTTGGAGCTTATTAATACATCTCTTTTATCAGCCAGAGGAGATGCTGTAATGTGACACCTGGAAGTGTGCTGTCTCTGAAGTGCTCCCAGTCACTGCTGGACCACCGAGCAACACAAGGGGCTGAAATGATCATCACAAATAAGACTTACACAGACTTTGCAAACACATAAAAAGGAAAAGCTGAGACTGAAATTACAGGATAAAAGGAGTGTTCCCATTACTTTTGTCCTTAGTTAGGATCTTACCCAGAGTCCTCATGTTTTAAGCGTAGTGCACTATTGGCCATATGCCTAGACCTCATTAAAAAGTAAAGTTACTCTTTATTTATCAATAGTTCTACAACTCCATGTCCTGGGACATGCGTAGTTTTCTTACAGATGCAGGGAACATTGTGGAGCTGCTAAAGTCTAAACAAAAAACAACAGCAATAACTAACCATTAAATAAGAAAAGATTTAGTCATCAAACCCACAAATAAGGAAAGGTTAACTTCCTTTTGATAGGGATATTGAGTTTGAGACTCCAGGTGTGTATGGGGATGCGTGATTTTAGTCTCTTCCTTATCTTCTAAGAACTGCAGGTACACCAAGGAAACACTTGAAAAAGTATTTTGTCTCTGTATCAGCAACTTGGTCCAAACGTTTCCCTTCCCAGGGAACTGTAACGATTGTTTAGGTGATGGCTGGGTGGGAGCTTTCTACCACTCAAAAGATATCTCATCTCTTACTATGAAATGACCCTTAAAATTGTTATTGCATTAGATTATAATTGTAGTGTATTTAGCTGTGAAATTGCATGGACATTTTTGTGCCTCTCCATTTCTAAGTACTCTCCCTACTTGTTAAGTCAAACAGCATTTTGTTTTCAGTGTTCAGTGCTGACTATCCATGGAGACAGAGGCACGCATGCACATGCACACTGGCTCTCTGCTCTTTCACAGAGAATTTACATCTGCCTGTTCCTGGGTTTTGTTCTCTTTCAGACCAAGGCTCTCTGCTCTCTCCATACAGAGGAAACCTTGCAATAACAAATAACTATGTCCAATCATCTTATTATAATGGAAGTATGCTCAGAGGAAATTGATAGTGTTGCCAACTCCCATTATTTTCCTATGAATCTTGTGATATCTACTATTTTTCTTAAAGCCCTGACTGCTGAAATCATATGAATAAATGTGAATCTGAGCTTCCATTTAAAAAGTGTCTAGATTTCTCAAACATGAAGTAAAACCTGAAAATATGAACCGAATATACCCAAAAGGGCTAAAACAAACAAAGTAAGTTTAAAAAAAAAATGGAAGGGGTGTTAAATTACATCATAATTTTAATATAATTTCTTAATTTCAACTCAATCCTGAATACCTGTTTTTGACAAGTACTGCAAATTGGCTAAAATCCTCAGATAAATGCTGGGCACTACAAAGTAAGGAACAAGGGCAAAAAGAGGGAGGAACTCTCTCACTTAGGACATGAATCAGCTCCCCAGGAGTGTGTTTCTGGCCCGAAGTTGGAGTAGTAGCACCGAACAAAGCTTCATTGCGAAGTCCATCTTTGCTACCCATGCCTTGCTGTATCTCTCCCCCAAGGGCTGCTATGCTTCAAGGTCTGGAGCTTTGGACTATCCGAAAAAGCATTTACTATTTTGTACATCCAGATATTTCTTTTGTCTATGGATCCTACAAGTACAGGATGTGGTTATACTTCAGAAGGACCAAAAATTTCTCTCTATGCAAGTAAGTAAAGTTAGGTTTTATTTTTAATGGCTATAACAAAACCATACATCATTTGTGAGCCAGTTTGTAATGGAGACTCCCACCGCAATACGGAGAACTGTCCAGAAGGGCTATCATGAACACAGGATCTGGTACGCAGAGAGGATATTGTTTTTTCCCATGCAGAATTATTTTTTTAAAGTAATTAATAATATACTTAATATAAACGAAGCAAAAAAGCCAGTAACCCACCAAGCTTGCAGTTTAAGCCACAAAAAGGACATGGATGCAAAAGCCCAGATGCTGGAATGACTGATATTTAGGAAAAGAAAGAAGCATTTTCTTATAATTAATTTTTAGTTGATTTTGTACACTGAGAAGAATGGAATGATGTGCTTAGAATACAGTGACTCACAGGCCTATGGCCACAATCCTAGCCTCTCTGCCATTATACTGGTGTCCTTCCCTTTGCACTGGAGGTGCAGGAAGGCAGCCTGATCCTCAGCGACACTTCTCGATAACATTAACATGACAGAATTTACCCTATCTCACACAACCTCAGATTTAGTGGGCTTCCTCCACTCTATTTCAGGGTATCTTATTAGTCTACAATACTTAGTTCTTCATGTAAATTCAATAACTGCAGAGAGGGAGAAAAACTAACAAAAAATATCTTACCAGATGGAGAAAACTGAAACATTACCCTTGTTTCTTTGCCAGCACAGATCCATTCTGACAGGTTGGAAATGATTTATGGTTGGGGGGGCATGGAGGAAGAGAGTATGGGAAGAAGGAAACATACTTACACTAGCAGAGATGTTATTAATTGCTGTACAATGTTCAAATCTTTGCATTGTTTTGCATGCAATTAGTTACAAGGCTTACATATGCAGCAATGTTTGCATGCTGATCTCCGCATGAGACAAATAAACCTCGAGTATACGATGCATGTTAGAAATTGCTTTCAAACCAGTGTAGAAGACATTGTGGTAAAGAAATGATACAATATGGCAACTCAAAAGCTGCATTCAAGGAAACAGATTACCTTTGAATATATGAATAGGTAAATACTACAGCATGTCCAAGATTAATACTAATCATTACTATTTTAATATATAAAACGTTATGGATATTGCTACCCAGCAGCGATCAGGCAGATATCTAGTCTTTGTAAATTAAAACTAGATACTTTTCTGTATCTAATTGATTTTTACATTACATTAGGCAGCCAAGGCTGCAACCTTCCATGACATAGTATCTAAATAAACATTTATTAAAATATTTTAATTAGAATAAGAGGGAAAATATTGTTTCCAATTATATTTTCAGAAGAAAAAAACCAGATCTATTAAGAATTAATGTAAACATACGTGTAATGTAACATTTAAATGCAATAATTATGCCATATGATTTATACAATGTGAGTTATTTCTAATTTCTAAACTTTTTAAAAAGGACTACTTATACTAATGCATTTATTGCCTCTTGCATCTTATGGCTTTGATCTTGAAAAATAATAAGAAGGGACACTCTAAAATGTGAATAGAGATTTTACAAACTGAGGCATATCTGTGTTGAGCAGAAACTCACAGAATTTATCTTATAGATGCACAAGACTTAATGGTCATTAATAACATTCCTCTGCCAGGGCAGGAGTCCTCCCGCTCTAAAATGCTGAGGTGCTTTGTCTGGTCTAGCTGTAAATGTCCCAAGTGACTGGGCTTCTGTTATTTTCCTTGGAATACTAACCAGGCAAAAACTTATTCCCAGGGGATTCAGCAGGGATTGTTAGAGTCTCCAAATGACTTGTAATTTTTTGCTATATACACACATATACCTGTGTGCACAGACATTTTGGCTCCCTGTATTCTTTTTTTATGGAACAGTGAATTTCAGATCCTGACATGATTTAGCACAGGGAGACTGAGTCAGGCACAGTACACTGGTATAATCTATAGCTTATAGCACCTATAAGTTGTCATGCCTTATTGAAGACATACATTTCTTGATAGTATAGTTCCACACCACCAGATATATACACATGAAGGGGAATTAGTTTATACCTCACAAACCAGGCAAAACTTGGTGTGGAAGTGAAGACAGCATCTTCTTCGCTTCAGCCGGGAGCTGGCAATCACATGATTGTCACTGCAGGGAAGCAACCAGGGAGTCTTCTACACCTTTTAGTTTAAGATATTATCACTTACCAAGAGCTGCTGGAAGAGTTTCTGGCTGTCACATAAAAATTGGCTCACAGTTCTTGACATCGGTATAATCTTGTAGAGACATTGGCATAATCTTGTAGAGTGACTGGTAAAGGAAGATGGGGTTCCTGCATTTTTTAAAGCAGTAATTAAATCCTGGCCCAAGGAAAGAAGAATTTTTGAAATGGGCATTTCAGTAATAAATGTATGCCTGCATCATGCAAACAGAAATGGAAACTCCTGAGGAAAACAGGCTGACACAGCCATATCAGCTTTCCATCTTTCCCTTGATGACTTTTGACCAGTTTCAAGCAAATCTCAAAGTACTGGGATTGGTAAATGAGAGCAGCAGTAAGTTTCAGTCTTCTCTGGGAGTCAAACACGCAAACACAGTGCAAGACCTCACACAACATCTGAAGTTCACCGACTTCAGGTCATACTTTTAACAATACATATACTTCTTTGAAGTAACTGAACACAGACACCTTTATTAGACAAAATTTAGGCAGTTTTACTCAATTGCTTACTACCTTAACAATTCCTCTCTTATGATCCTTGCTGCCTGTTAACTAGTGCCTTCATTTTCCTCTCCAGAAATTTCTCTTTTGAGAGACTGCAGTTGTTCCTAAATATCTCCATAAAGGATGCTATTTTGTGCCCTTTGTTGTAAAAAGTATTCATGGAGGGGGAAAAAAGAGAGGGAAAAAAGCTAGTCCCAATCTAGACTTTCCAGAGGTGGACAAGGATGGTAGAAAAGAACTCATTGTCAGACAAATACATTGGAGATGTAAATACTTTCTCTGGGTAAAAAGAGTATTCTCAAATACAAATGTGTCTTATTCATCTCCCTCATCAGCTCCAAGAAACTAGTCCCTGTCGTTCCTTATAATGTTTGTATCATCATTGACTTTCATTCCCTTCCTTTTCCATCAAGTGTTTCTGCAAGTCTGTAACATACCAACCATAAAAATAAAATGTTTAATATTTCCCATTCATATCCTCTCACAGACTACAAGACTGCTATCCTGCTTGGCACCCTTCCATTCCAGCTCCAGTTTCAACCACTGCAGCATTACCACATAAAGCAAAGAGCATGACCACACCATCTCCATCCTCTCTGCCATTCATTTTCACAGCTTACTCAAAAATGTCCATGGAGTCTACACTCACTTTTAGTCTATACCGTACTACAATTTATCAACACTGAAAGAGCTTATATCCCCTTTGTTCTCTCTTTAAAAAAAAAACCCACAAATCACTATGTCTTCTTCAAGGCCAATATTTCACATCAAAACATGGCTACAGTTAGTAAATTCATATTTAGTTTCCTAAATTAGTAAGCACTTAGATTTTAAATATTAAGTGCTCAGCTGTTAGAGATAACATTTAACAGCTTAACTTTAGTCACGTGTTTATTAAAATCTTAGTTTTGGCTCTCTTTCACATATTTCACTTACACAAATATCATAACTTACTCAGCACAGAATGCCCCTAATATCTTCATACCACTCTGTGTAACAGATCCCCTATATTGCCTTTGCATCCAACATTACATATATAATCCTGTAAATGTTTTCACAGGAGGAGGGAGTATCATCCAGCATAAAAAGAAAAAAAAAAAAACTTGACACTTTTGAAATGCTTTTTAATTATAATTTATTTTAATTAACATTTGCTATTTTACAAATGTTTTACTGTAGGCACATAATCTAAATGTTCTATGCATAATCCATGACTAAATTCTGTTTGACTTTTTTTTTAATGCTCTACATCAGAGGCATCAGAGTCAGAGTCCTTGCAGATTTTAAAGATTAAAACTCTGCTGGGGCTTGAAGATACTAATATCCATTTCCCTAAGTTAGCACTGATGGACTTCAACATACCTTCTTGCGACGGAACTTGCAGTATGTGGCATTTTTTGCATGTTTATTTTTAAGGCAGTTACAGTATAAGAGATTCATTTTGGCAGTCATATCTTCATTTTTACCACAGTGGTAACAAATACTCTGAATTTCCAGCAAGAAAACCCCTCCAAGTTTTCAGGATTGTTATTTTCATACTTCTAAGTATTGCTGTACTAGATAAAGATTTGTGAGACACTGTGTTTAGCAGCTCCCTTCCAAGTGAATTACACATCTCTTACCAACAGCCATGCAGACGCAAAAGCTCAGAAATAATGAATACACTGTGCAGTGCCATTTTTGCCAGCCGTGGGCTTCTCAGAACTGTACAATTTCCTCAGTGATTACACTGTCATTATAATAGGTAATCATTAGATTTATCTTTTATATAATTTGTAACATCTTATAGTATTATATGTGCATTTATGTAGCCTCATTACTGCCAGGAGTCCTCTTTAACTGAGATGATAAGTAAATAAAGTAGAAATTACACACCAACAGGAACCTGGAATATGTTGTTTTACTGTATGTCTGAGAGCTCCCTTTAGCAAAGCTAATCTGCGCAGCAGTTACCATTATTTCTACCTCAGTGAGCACTTCCTAATTGCTGTGTTATTGCTTGTGAAGAAAATATATTATTAAAGTCCACAACTTATGACTTGTTGCACATCTATACGTGGAAGGAAAAAATCTTCTCATTTCATCAGACCTTAATAGGTTTTGAACAGGATGATCAGCTGAGGCTGTTTTTCTTTTGCGATCTGTTCATTACCATTTCATAATGTCAGTGGCTCCTTCTAACAGTCAAGATGCATTCATAATTTATTCAGAAACCTGAAAACATTACTAAACCAAACCTACTTAACTCTCTATGAATCAGCTCAGGCCTATTTTGGTAGCAATTTGTAATGAACAACAATTATAAGCCCAAAGGAATCAGTATTCCCTTTTAGTTTTTAATGGTTTATACCCAATTATTGGTCCACTGCCAGATAATGATCCATAGAGCATTAGAACTGTGTATTAATATTACCTTTACAAATGCAATAATACTCAGTGGAGGATAAAGTTTTGATGGACTCCTCTTGTATGCTAGTTAAAGCTCTACATTGTCAGGAAAAAAGTCAGCATTAGCACTTTGTTCTGATGGGACTGCTAAGAACAGGGTGACCTTCAAAATTTGGCGATATAATCAAAACGGCAAATAGCAGCCACTGAAATTAACACAGAAAATAACCTCAGGATTTTTTCATGTTCAGAATTACTGAGATGCCACAGGTGTGCTGAAAGCAGGGCTTATGAAATGATTTTAGGAAACAACAGAATATCCTGCATTCTTCCAGTTAAAAGTAACAATGATGAGACTTACCTCTTTTAGTGAGCAAGCCAACACTCAAGTATTCCTGAAAAGATGATCAGCCTTCATTCACTCATGGCTGGATTGTACTATTTTTGTCTGTTTTGAATACTGAGTACTTCTTACTTTTACAGGATGTCTGGGGTAAAACATATGAATCATTTTAAGAACTCCATTCCATAGATTCTACCTGAGAATAATACTGTGCACTTACCCTAAGAATAAATATTTGCCATTTTTAAGTTGTCTTAATACATAGCCAAGATGTGGCTGCATACAGAAAATAAAAAAGCTGAACCCAACTCTTGTAACCTAGAGTGGCTTCTGCACAAAACGGAGAGTTTTGGAAAGTAAGAAGAACGGAACCTAATAAATATTTCAAACAGAACACTGACATGTTGATTGTGTTAATAATGGGAGGGTTTCAGTACACTGAGAAACAGTTTACATTTATATTATTGGTTTTCCTTGCTAAAGATCTCACTTTCCGGATTTGATTCCTGACCAGTATACATGATTCACAAGTAGCCTGCATCACAACGCTCATAAAGCTGAATGGATCACTATCAAGACCCCTGAGAACTGTGAAAACTAAAAAGCCATTCAAGAGTTGAGCTTCCACTTAAAGCCTGGTTTGTTTTTTTCAACGAAGAGGTCTGTTTCTATTGTCACCCGGAATGAATAAGCGATAGAGAGAACAGACCAACATATTTGTCAGCACTAGAAACCAGCCATAGTCAAAAGCAGTTCAGATTAAAGGATGAGGGTGCATACTTTCCAAAGCACCAAAAGACCTAGAGGCCCTTTAATAGGATCTCCCTAAAACACCTAGGCATCTAATTGCCATTGTATAGGAAGAGAGTTAGGATCCTGGGTGTTTTTAAAAACTCCACTAGGTGCATCTATATCTTCAGGAGCTTAAATACCGTTAAAAATTTGCCATAAGGCCCTCAGCAGGTAGCTTCAGCAGCCTCATATGTTCTTTGGAACAGGCAGAGAGAGAGATAAATAATGCTATGCTTTGATGAAAGCAGTAGCAAACATTCAGTGTCTTATGTATTCTTTTCCCTTTTACATGGGGAAGTTGATGACAGTCAGGTATTTCTTTGATGCAAAGCTGTTTATTTTCAAAAATATGTATGTCCTGTTCCCCTGAACACAGTGCGAAAACAGCACTTGCTCAGTGCAGTATGCTGCTTTTTTCTAGCCTGTGCTGAAGGGCTCCCTTCTGGCTTTCTTTCAGGGTCAGGTTACAAGTGTCTTCATTTTCCTGCCCATCCTCCCTCTGCGTCTACCATACTGGCTCTGCCTGCTCTTTCCTTCACCCATAGCACTCAAATGTCCTCTTCCTCCTCCCCAACAGGGATGAATTTCCCAATTTCTGGCTTTGCATCTGGTCCACAATGAAACTCCTTCCTCCATGCAGTTCAGCTCCTGTCTGGTCTCGCCTTAGCTTAGACTTTCAAGGGTGTCTCAGCTATCTTACTACATAGCACTTTAATGGCTTCTTATGTTTATCGTAAATGAATGGCAGCTCTTACACATAGCAGCTTTCATCAACTCCCCGTGTAATATACTGAACAACAGGTAACCTAGACTTCTCATAAAGCTATAGGTTGTGCTACTTTTTAAAGATCATATCATCATCTAAACAGCTTCAAACCCAACATACTAAAGATTTCACTATCTGATTCACATTTCAAAGTACGTTTTAACAAAACGCATCTCATTAAAAACTCATGCATTAGCATTTTAGACAATTTAGGACTTTCTGGAACAAATTTTACTTTGAATTGCAACAACCAAGTTCCTTACTACTTTAGTTCCTAACAATGACTTTGTAACCTCATCTAAAGATATTCTGCAGCAGGAAAAGAAATTGCTAGAAAAAAAGTATGTGAACACGGAGACCCAAGTGGGAGTATGGTGGGAAGGTGCAGCTCATTCCCCAGCTCTCCCCATAAACAGAAGGAGTATGTACATGAAAAGTAGAAACCCAGCCTGGAATGCATTTTGATCTATCTAAACATTCGTAACACATATACAGGCATAGCTGAGTTTGTATTAGTGCTGCCAATAGTACACGCAATGTAGCTAATAACACAGACCATAGTAATTTCTCTTAGAAGTGGCTTCACAGCTAGTCCAGTCACAGATTGCCACAGTGGAAATCACTGGAACCTCCTCCTTGCATTTCAAATACCGCAATCAGTAAAAGCATCAGGCACTAAAAAAATAAATAAAACTCTCTTTTTTACCTGAAGCAAAAGCCAAAGCTTGCTACTATAATACGCCAATGAAAACCCAAGGAACCAATTAGTCCTTGGGTTTTCAAGTAGTAAAAGCAAATAGGTTCTTTTAAGTGCAATTAAAATACCACATACTGAATTCATTGCTATTGATAGTTGTCAGGATTTTCAGGCTGTAAGCACAAGTTCCTAACAAAATATTGGTGATTACTACTCCACTCGAATATAGTATAAATAATGTCAGAAAAGATCATGAGATTCCTTCATCCTTAGAAAGAAACTCAACAGACAGAAAGCACCTTTCCTAAGTAGAGACTGAACTTGTTTTGCCATTATGATACCATATCATGAAGCACATTAAAAATATCCAGCATCTTTAACAAGCTAAGCTTACTCCATTGAAAAAGACTCACTTTCATTTCCAAGGCATGTGAATATGATTGTTTTAAACAAGGAAACAACACCAACACCACTTACCATAACTCTTCCTGCTTTAGAGTGTCCTTGTCAAAGGTAACTCAGAAAACCCCCTGGCATTAACTGTTGTTACGCTTTTTTAAGGGCTGATCTGAACATCAGAGAGAAGCCTTTAAGTATGAAGAAGCCTTTTGTTTGATGATGTTTGGGCTCAGCATGACATCTACTTTTTTCTATGTCCTGCTTTTATTTTGAATGCAAGATAATAACCAAACCGTAGTTGGACCTGAATAATCAGTGAAAAATGCAGGGAGTTTAAACATCTTACTTCTCATTAGTGACATTCTGGCTAGCAAAACAAAAGAAATCACAAGCTGTAGTTAAATATTACTTCAGTTTAACCCTCCACTAGTTATCAAGTAATTTCATGAGGATATGTTCAAGAGGGAAGTCAAATTGACAACTTTATATGAAGACACATACAGCAGTAGGAGATACCAAAGTTTATTCTTTCAAGTAGTTTTTTTTTCCTCTCCCCTCTTGGAACCTGATAGTAATTAAAACATTCATCGGCAATCCGGTGACAAGGCACTTGAGCTTGATTTAATTATGGATTGCTTTGGTTTTGAACCAAGGACAACAATGACTATATGAAGGTTCACACTGCCTTTTCTGTTATGCTTCCTGCGTGATTTCTCATGCATGTGAGTGGTGGGAACAGAAAGAAAGGAAAAAAAAAAAAAAGCTGACAGAAAAAGAACTGCCTTGAACAGGAAATAAATATCTTGCAATGTCTGAAAAAAATTAAGAGAAGAAAATTACTTAAAAATTAATAATTTCATGGACAGAACTAAAATATGCAAAGGTCCTGGAGACCAAACATTACGGAAAAAGATTAAAATAGAGGGTGATGGAGCAGTATATCAAACCTAGTCAGGCCTGCAGCATGCTTGACACTGAATGAAAAGACCAAATTCTCTAGTGCTGGAACCAAAGAACAGGAGTCAATTACAGCCAAAATCTTTTCCCCAGTGATCAGCTACAATAAACTCAACAAGGCACTGGGGAATCCCATCAAATGAAAATTGTCTGTCTGCTGTATTCACACACAATTTGGGGACCAAAAGGTTGCCACCATAAAGGAAACACAAAAGCATTTTTGCAAGCAGTGCAATGAAATTGTCTGCTCAGAATCAGCAAAATTTTAAAATAAACCAAAAGCAAACAAAAATACAATGCTATATTAAGGCAGGGAAAAGAATCAAAAATATATATCTATCTAATTTGAGGGCACCCTTCCCATCCTTATTTCCTAGTTCTAGTTTAGTCATCAGAGCTCAAAAAGAGTGGAGCAAAAGCAAAAGAAAAAAAAAAAAAAAGAAAAAAAAAGGAAAAAAAGACTTTTTCAGAGGCCCGGAAAGACTTCCATATAAAGAAAAATTTAAGTTTTCAGCAATGCCTAATGAGCAGATTTGGGGAGAAAGCAACTTTTCATTTCCAAAGTAACTTAGGCCTTGTCTATACTTCAGATGCAAAGACATGTGATCCATCTGTATAGAGACTCTCACCTCAAACAAGTGTGGTGTGGAGACTTTTAAGTGAGCTAGACCCAGACCCAGAAGCAAATACTGCATGACAGCACTGGCCCTGAGTTACTGTGTCCTTCTAGTTTACTGTTTAAACCCAGGATAGTGCACCCGCACACCACCACAGTGCTTTGCAAGAATGTTGCAGCCCAGGAAGTTCAGCACAATGTCCACTGCAGCATCGAGAAGTTCCCACAGATGCATAATAACTCATGTTCCATTGCTTTGTGATTAAATTTTGGCTCCTATGTGTCAAATGTTTACACATGTGTGTGTTGAGATATAGACAGACTCCTAGAAAGAGTCTCCTGAAATGTTCAAACAAATTGGTCACAACTTTCAATGTTTTCTGTGGATAAAAACCTCACAGGCAATGTTACAAACAAGACACAAGACCCTTTACACAAACTGTTGGGCAATGGCAGTTCAGCCAGGGATGACTTAGAAATGCGGTATTGACAATAAGGGAAGGGGAAATGCAGGGAGAGTAAACACATTGATGCAAATGCACACAAATATAGGAGGTACTGAGAAAAAGGAAGGGGGCAAAGGTTGTATTTACAATAGAACAGGAATGGTCATGTGGGTCGAGGGGTTAAACACAGGTACCTTGCAGCATGCACATGCAAATCAATTCCAAAACAGATTAGTTTAAATGAGAAGTATAATCAGGAGGGGAGGAACTCTCTCATTCTACCATAAACGTCTCCCTGTTTCACTGAAGCGTAAACACAGAATAAAGAAGGGGAGTTCAGTGAAAAGATCATTATTCATCAGCCCTATGGATAGTACAGTATGTATAACCCCTGAGATTCATACAGGCACCTGCCTCCAGATTGGCTGCATAAGGGACAATTTATCATAACTGAACATGTAGGAGTGGGGGAGGACACAGTGGTCATTGCCTGCACTGGAATTTATGATGGAAAAGAAAGTTAATTAAGTTCTGTGGTCAGTGCTTAAGGGAAAAAATAGAAGAGCTCCCAAATGCAATTCCTTGCTGAAACAGATATTTTGGCAGAACTTGCTAATTACTATCTTAAACTGTTAATTTGGCAAGAGAGAACTAATTTTCTTATGGTAAGTTTTCAGGGAAAAATGCATAGAAACAAAACAGTTTTGTCATCTGGCCTTTTGTTGTCAAAAAGGAAAGTACACCTGGCATACTCTGTAGTTACTAACGTCATGATAGCACAGCACATACCTAAGTGGCAGAGTGTGAGTAATAGCAGGGAGAGGAAAGTAAGAGGCTTCTGAAATCAGTGGGAAAGCAACTAGTTTAAGGAAAAATGCAAGGCAACTATATGTGTGACCACATTTGGCTAAATTAAGACAACTACAAATCGTAATACAGTAATTCAATGCAAAACATCAAATGACTAACAGGGCCCTCATTGTTTTGCATTATATGACCTGGCATTTCTGGTTTTGGCAAATGCAATAAATTAGTTTTATGTTGCATTTTTATATATTCTTAAATATATATATATAAAACCAAAGGGGTAAACAATCCTTATTAAGGGCAGAAATTCTCAGGGCATGACAGACAGCAAGTACAATAATTTAGTCAACATCTGCTCCAGCCACGTGACCTGGACTATCTATCAGATTCCCAGTTTAAGAGCCTTACATGCCTCCAGTTCTGAAGCCAACTCTACGACACTTAATTAGACATGGGCGTGAAACATAATGTGAAGGTCTGCATTCACACTCTTCAGATATAACTACAGACCAGAACTTTTGCTTGTGAAAGAATATGGGCCAACAGCAAGAAGGAGGAGTGTTTCTGGTTATTTTCCGTGCTATTTATCACCCCATTTTTCATCCGCACTTCCCTCATGGAGCTGCGTTTCCCTTGAAAAAGAAGCTGATCATAATCCCAAACCTCCTACCATGATATCAATGCTAAGAATTGGTATTCAGCAGTGAATTAATGCAAGGTGGGAAACAAAACTGGAAAGAAAAGCAAAACTCTGCACACCAATCACTATAAGAAAAATTTGTCAGCCAATTCTGACTAGCTATTACATTCAAACTGAATAACCCCGTGGTCAAAAAGATCTGAGAACAGTAAAGTCCTAGATATGCTAAGCTGTGAAACAGATACATGAAATTAAGAGACAGTTCTGCGAATTTATAGCAGATAGGTGAAAACGAGATCCAAAACAGAGCAAAATGTTCTTTGCGTCACAAATATACCCTCAAATGAAAAAAAATCCACTCCCTGGCCAGCCAGAATATCTTTAAAAGCTACAGCATGACAGCTTACTTAAGACAGCTCATTTAAGTAACACAAACTGTTATGCAGCTTCCCAAGACAGGCATCAAAAAAAGAAGAGCCATTGTTTTATAAAAGGAGAGGAAATGTAGTCTCTGCTTATATTTACTTGCTGTGTTCAGGCAAAAAATCATCATTGGACAATCCTGATAGATTTTTTCAACTTCATCAAAACACAAATTCAACCAAATAATTTTTGCTAACAGATCATCATAGGTGAATGCAAGTGATGTAAAAATACATGCCTTGAGCCTGCGGTGTAAAGGGAGGGGGGGAATAGACTTCTGTTTTATTTTAACCCCTCAATAAAATTTTAAATTTGAAAAAAATAAACCCACGAAGTATGAGATAACAAATCGAATTACAAGTAAAGCAAACATTCAGTTATAGTGGGTTTAGTAAGGGAGGAATGATTTTTGTTTGTTTACTTTTTAAGCCTTTAATCCTTTTCAAATTAAGGCTTTTACCATAAACAGCAAAATGCAGTGGGCAAGAACACTTGGTATCCTCAAGTACGCGTTTTTTTACAGTGAAACGTTTCATTAAAAAAAAAAAAAATCACTTCTACTTACTAGGATTTCAGGATGTATAATAGCATTATTAGTATAAAACTTCACTAAATTACATCATTTATTGTGAATGATGAAGTGCAAATTACATGGAAAAACTATATGCAAATTTAGTGATAGGATTTGGCCCTCTACTTCATTTTTCTTATCTGAAGTAGAAAAAACAGAATTTGTTTCTTAATTTTAATGCATGTCCATGCCTTAAACTATGTTTTTTACTTGACTTTCAGCAACTACAGTATTTGAAACCAAAATATATTCCTCTTTATACATATTTTATAATTTGTTTCAAGTCGCATCTTAAAAGGTATTTAACTTTTTCTCCTGGATCCTGATTTTAGTTAATGGCAGTAGAAAAGTCACTGTCCTTGATCTAGAATTGTTTAGTAAGAAGGAGTCAGGGCTAGAGGCACGTGAAAACATGTCAATCAGATGTAATTGCTCTCTAAAAGAAATCCTATCAAACTGAAGAACAAGAACTAACACTAAACACATGGATTCACTGCAGCACCTAATCTACTAATGAGCTCAGATTGTTATTTTCAGGCTCACTATTCAAAAAGTTCAACATAAGAAACATGACAGTGAAGGACAGCATTGCTTAAATAATTTTAGATAATATATATTACAAGTGGAGCCAGTAACATCACCTGTAGTTAAGGTTGCCCACTACTTCCCATGACACTTCCCTTGCTTGGGCTGATATTTTCTATACAAAGTGTCTTCCTCTGACTAATATTTTTATTTTTTCTTTCGTTAGCTTGATTATTTTTGTTATTATTTTATCATCACAGGAGAATGAATGACATTAAGGAAAGAAGGAAAATAAAGGGAAATGTGGTTTTATCATAATATCACAGCATGTAGAGAAGACAACTTTTACCCTGGAGGTTAACTAGTCGCATTCTTGGCACTAGGTCTGCTCCTCTCAGTATAGAATCACCATGTCTGCTCCGCTTCTGGACCTGGATGGACAATAAACCTGGCCCATCCAGTCCTGTGCCAAAGAGCCCATGCAGGCAGGCACAGTTCAGTCATAGATGTACACTGAGTCAACCCCTTTCCTTTCCGTGTCACACGTACGCTAACCTGTTTTTCCCCACGATTCACAAATCTCAACATTTGTCTGCTGTCTACCAAAAAATCTTTCTTCATTAACAAAGCATATGCCTAGTTGTGTGTTGGCAACCTACTACTCTTAACAGTTACCATCCCTGACTGCAAAAGTTTATGCAGTTGATTTAAAGAAATGCTCCTCATGCTGAAATCTGAGAGTATCAATTAGTGTGCCAAAATTAACATGTATTGAGATCAATAGGAAGGAATCCATACACAAAACCCACTGGTGCTAGCATTCTAATATCCACGTCTGCTTCAGGCTGCAAACTGAATGCCCAGTAGCATGGGAGTAATGGGAGAGTATTAAGTATGCTCCTGGAGTACATCTTCTGGTTTATTTTCATTAAGAGAAATGTAACTCCTATGATCCATAGCAAAAAAAAGAAGAATGTCCTCTTACTCAAGACAGATGAAGGACTGAGAACTTCATTCTGACTCCTGCTTTACCAAAGGACCTCGGAAGTTCCTTTGGGAGCTTGAATGTAGATTCAATGAGTGAATACATGAATTTGGGAAGGAAATATTAAAAAAGGAGATGGATTATTTAATGTAAAGAGTAGTATTGATAAGACATCAAATACACAGTTAGACTGGAAATTAGAAGAAGTCTGGGATTTTCAGGAGCCGGGTGTTGCTCACATCATAATGTTAAATTAATCAGATCAGAGGTTCAGAAATACATTTTTCCTCAGGTCATCTTGGCAAAAACATGGGTTAAGGAGGAGTGCTTCTCATGAGGCACAGTCCATTTTTTTTAGTAATTTGGCCACTTTAACCTATTTGAGTCACTAAGATTAGTGAAAATGCCTTTCACCTCCTCTGCTTTTTTCTTAGGAATTAGTTTTTGTTTAAAAGGCCCTAAGTTCAATAGAAGGTGATGGGAAGCTTTTGCTACTTGCAGTAAATAGTCTTTGGTACCATGAGAATGTCCTCTTAACTTGTTATGGATTTCCTAGCTATAACAATCTGTGACTGCGCTAACAGCCCAAGTGGCTAAAAAGAGTGTGCCCTTTGTGTTCCAGATGTCCAATTTGTATTTTCCAGAAGTGCTAAAAACTTCTACACTTGACCAAAACCAAGAGGAACTCTACCAGAGAACATATACATTATCACATATTCCCCTAAGCATCCTGAAAAATCAGGTCCTGAGTATCTTAGACAAAATACCTGGGTAAGTCTATAACAAACATTCTGTGGCTCAGTCCTCCCTTTGTAAATGGACATACAATTTCCCCCTTCCAAAGGTATCATGAAAATTAATGTATAAATATTTGAGAAGCATTTTGCAATGATAGTGGTAAGCAGCCTAGATAAGCCTATGTGGAAGTGAAAATTTCTCTAGAGCAGAATATGAGTTTTTCCCAGATAATATGAGTTAGGGCCACACATGAAACAACGAAGCTAAAATTCTGATCTCAAAGAACGTAACCCATCTGTGCAGTGAATGAAGCAGTGATCCTGTAGGAAAAAAACCAGCATGTGATCCATTAATTAAAGACTGTTCATGAAACACAGCCACAAAGCAGGCAAATGCTTTTAAAGGAGCAACCTTAATGCTGGCATTTCCTGACTTGAAAGTTTCATTTTGCAACCTTTTCAAGATTTTTTTACAACACATAATTTAGGCCCACTTAGAATGAGTACGTGCATATATTACATTAATATTTTCTAAAAATTCTTTAGCATTTACAGGGAAAGACTGCTCTTTCTCTTTCTGTCCAACAAATAAGGTTTTAACAATTATACAGCTATAAGGACTGCTTAGGGAATTATGCAGTTCAAGCTTTTTGGTTTAAATTTTATGGTGCAAAGAACAGGAAAACAAAGGAAATCAGGAGAAAAAATGAGAAGGTTTTTCCCCTTTCTTGACAACACACTTCTATTATGACCCGACGACTCTCTAATATCCATCCCTAATCCCCTGTCATCCTCCTGTAAATGCTAAAAAGTGCTGCAATTTGCATCAGCTTGTGTGCTAGACATTTTTATATGAATGCTAACTCACTGAGAATGGTAGACGGTCAGTTTGTAATCATAGGTGAATGTGTAAAGGACAACTCAACTGAATACTGTATAAAGGCATGGAGCATAAACTAGGGTGTCTCCTTGTAAAATCTAACTAGTATATGCAGTTGTTAAACAGCCCAGCATAATTGGGCTTGTGTGGTGAATCCATCCAGATGCACAGACTTCATTTTCTCAAAGGCTGGCCATGCTGTGAAGCACAGATACACCCTGCACAGGAGAGCTTGTTTTTTCTCAACTCCAGTTCACATGAGGCTCATTTTCTAGATCTGAAAGGTGCATTTGTAATAGCAGTCATGTCACAAGTTAAGCCTATGCAAAACTCAGTTTGCCTCTCCTCATTTTCTTCAGCAACCAAGCCCTCTGAACCTTTCCATGTCTTCTGAGATCTAGAGGCCTCTAACACTTTTTCTCTTCTCAGCCTGTTCACAGAGAAACTCTATAGTTCTCTATACCTGCTACACATCTGTCAGCAGTTTGTTTTGAGAATCACCAGTCAGGTGCAAAACTCCATTAGCTGAGGGAAAGCATGTCTGAGACCTATACTAGGTCTCTAAACTATGAAAGTCAGTTGTCATGGGATTAGATTTCCATATGAACCTTCCCACAGCCCACAGGCTACTACAAAACCATCAATCAAAATACTCGATCATTTCGTCTATGTCTGCATTATTTTGCAGGGCATGCAACAAGCAGAAAGCCAGAAGTCATTTAGATTTCTCACTAGTTTAGTATCATTCCTAAGGCAAATCATCATTCTTTAGGGTACCTGGTAATTCACAAAAGTTAGAAAATAAAACGTCCTTCCAGGCAGGTTATGTCACACAGTGGACATCTGTGTGTTCTTGCACTTTCCTGTTAGGAATATGCCTCTGGCTGGATTCATAGACAGAATACTGGAAATCATACTGGGTAATATTTTTAACTGCCCCTAAACTCCTTTGGAAATGGGAATCTAGGGAACTGGTTCCATAATTTAAACTTAAACATCCACTTCAGTGATGCCAATTGTCCTGAACAAGGCCAATCAGAACTCTTTAGAAAATGTTAAAAAAACTAGTCTTTTGAGTGTAACATAGAATAAACTGATAATCAAGCAAGGAATTATATGGTTCAGCATTCAGGCAGAGATTAGAGATTTCTTAGCTATACCAGTGGTGTTCCATCCCATTTGAGTCCAGGACCAGTGTAAGAAAACTCAAAGATTAATATGCAGAGCTATACAAAACACCCACTTATACCAGAAGAGAAACATAGCAAGAAAACTTGAAGGCTGATACAAGATAGGTTTTATTTTTCAGGTACACAGAAAGCTGGGGGGTGGAAATTAGCATTTATTTCATGTCTAACTTACTCCTAAGATTGAGACCTGTCAAATCTCCTGTAGTATAATCTCCAGCTTCGTGAACCTGCATGCCAACTACAGCTGGTCATCAGATCTAAGAGTCCCTGGTATGTCTGCCAAGTATGTCTGACATCTAGGGTCACAGGGTGGGAGAAATGCTGAAGCACTATGTAGCCCTGGAAATTACCTGCCCTCTACAGGCGATTGCATGGTAAGAGGTGCCTCATTTTCCAGGCTTTCCCGAGCAGCAGCCTAATATCTACCAGACAAAAACATCACAGAGTCAACTTTCAGAATATGAGAACATAATCATTTTTAGATACCAGCAGATCTTTGAGACCCCACTGCCGAATTCATACACTCCTTCACTGCCAATTTGCTCCTAAAGAAGCAAAACTATAGATTTGCTATTTCTACAGGGTCACAAAAAACATACAAGCTTATTACATAGTTCTGACACATTTTATATAATAACTTTATACAAGCAACAGATGTGATTTAACAGAAGTCAACTGCCTGCTTTTCCACACAGGAATCGGAGGGTTTGAAAACATCTTCATAGAAAGAGGAGGCAGGGGGGAAGGCAACAAATCTTCTGTTGCCTGATTGTTGTAAAATATGCTATCATTGAAATACATTTAACTAGTCATCTTCTGTTTGGGGAATTCACAGTGACTGAGTTCCAGTTCATTACTTTGAGGGCTGTAGTGCTACTGTCAAGGCCTCAAAACCAGTAAGATGGCCTAACCCGCAGGTTAGAGAGGCTACAATAGCAGAAAGGCAATTATACTGTAGAAAAAATGTTGTCCACTAATCAGCTAGCAATCAATTACTAAGAAGAGAAGATAACCCTATCCCCACTCAAGCTCTTCAGTATTAATAGTGCCATCATGTAATTACTTTAGGCATGGGCAGGTGCATGAAAGGACAGACTCTATAGTACGCTGCATCTAAGATTAATGAGTTCTGTCAATTTGCCCAGCAGACATCTGATTCTTCAGCTTTATGTAGCCACTAGTTTTACACATGCCTCAAGGCTTTTTTGCTGAGAAAATCAACTACTAATTTAAATACATCCAAAAAGCTTACATCTTAAAAAAATCCCTAATTTTACAAGTAAGACTGCACCAATAAGATTCCTAATATGAATATTAATACAGCCTGTTTTCCTATTTCAGTTACTCTTTATTTTAGTGAGAGTAATGAGTGAAACACAAGGTCCTACAAGCATATAATACCTCCTAGAAAAACTGACAGCACACAATCTTGCAGTCACAACATCCTGAATATCACTCACACAATCAATTCCACTAAGCATAAAAAAAAGAGAGAAAAAGAAATGTTTCAGTAAATAAGTCACTGCTCAGAAACTAAGACAAAGCAAATACAGAAGCACTTTGCTGCTAAGTTAGCAAACACGCTGAATGAGCACAGCTGCCAAAAGTAGAATCATTCTCTGTGACAAGCTACAGCATACAGAGTTAAGTCAGGGATACGTAGGCCTGTGGGTCAAGAAACAAATGGCTTAAAATAGAATTTCTATCTGGAAAGTGGTTTCTTTTTCCTTAAAGTTACGTCTACTGTAGTCAGCAGCAAAAAGAAAGACTTCTCAAAAGAAATATGACCAATTTTCAGAAACATCTTCCCCATTTGGGAGGTGCATGAACAATTCCCATCCCCAGGAATATATGACCTATTCAGGATTTTAAGAGGCCTTCACTCTTACTAAAACCCTGTTTCAAGAAGGTGCTTAAACACTTGCTTAAATCTTTCAAAAATAATCTGAGATATTTAAAGTCATTTAGCTGCTTAAACATGCAGACAGTCTCTCCAAGATCCTCTTAGGCATCTCTCTGAATGTTCAGGCTCTTAAATACCTTTGAAAATCTGGCTCAAAGTGCTTGACTGTACATACACACAGCCCTCATGAAATAGCACACTGATCTGCATTTGTATTTCTAAGTGCAACCCTTCAATAATAACAATAAAATAAAAAAGGGGTTCACTCAAAAATCAAAAATTCAAGTACTACAGTTAAGGAGGTTACTACTCATCAGCTAAATTTCATTAACTGATCATATGCAAGGTCCAATTCCCTCAGCTGCAAAAACTTACTACTAAAAGCCACAGGAACCATCATGAAGGTAGCAAACATTAACTTTTTTTGCTCCCACTGACTAGGGCTGAATTTGATCCTGAAACACCAGTGCAGCTTCTGCAGTATCAAAGTGTCAAACTCACTGGCCCGGAAACAATGATTTTTTTATTTTTCAAAGTATTTCTTCCAAAAAGTTAAGTCCCTAAATATGGGCCTACGCCAAAAACATGAAAAAATTGTTCTCAAAGCTTTTCTGTGACAGGTACAAGAACTGTTTCTTTCTCTCCAAAGTCAATGTCATCCTGTTTGTTCCTTTTCTGTCACTTCTGCTTGATTATGGAAAACAGCTAATGGTATCTATTTTTTTACCTTCCATTTAATGTCACAATTGACCACCCATGAAATCCTTCTCAAGACTACATTTATTGGATATTAGATTCTGCTAATTAATTCTCTGGATTAATTTCTTCTGAAGTAATGTTATCAATTGTTTCCAGTAAAGAAAAAACAGTCCAGCAGTTAACTTGATTTTCGCATAAATGGATTAAACCTACACAAATGCAGTGGCTGAAGATATCATTGATCCATGTTCATTGGCTGCTGCTGCTGTTTCAATTGTTACTTGATATGGTAAAGGACAATAGAGTGGGAAATGGTTTTGATCTGAAGCAACTGTTTCTAAGAAGATACCAGCAACTGTCTCACAATACATAACTTACAAAATGTATTCTATGCATTGAAAAGCACTAATCCCTAAAATTATAACTATTTCTGAAAGTCATAGTTTATGGTTTGATCCTGAAGGATGCTCAAGTTCACAGAAGACATTTGAATTGAAGCCACTCAGTATATGCAATAAAAATGTGTGGGAATTACCAGGGGGAGGAACTATTCTACAAATTGAAAAGAGGCAAAAAATATCAAATGTCCTTGAAACTACAAACTGGATATCAACAGTTAATGATTTAACACAGAAAGGCAAAGACTGCTGTACTAGTCAGCATTAAATATGTTAAGGAGAGACCTTCAAAGACATAATGAAAACTTTCTTTCTGAAAGCTACTGGGAAATAGTCACCAAACTTTCTTTTTTTTACATCTGAAAACATCTTCTTTGCAATTTCTCGTAATGATACTATTGGAAATACTGGTTTGGCATGTTGTATTCATTATGCACCGAGTGTTGTATGGTGGCATAAAACGTGGAAGACCACTTTTGAACATTATTCTTTCTTGACTTTGTTCAGTTTTGACCACAAAGCAAAGTTGAGTAGTTTAAGGGTTGCTTCAATTCATGTCAGCTGACAAGAGGTTCAAAAGATATCAGAGAGGCTATTCTTTTCAACTCTTCCAATGTGGGAAATGGACTGGGCAGGAAGAAGAACTGACCTTTCTATTTAGATTCTGCTCTTGTGCTCTCTCTTTACCAGCATGACACATCACTGACAGAGTAGGCAGTTTTTAGCATTAAGGTGCACGAAATTAAAGTTCAAGAAAAGAAGGAATAAAAAGTGAATGGAAAACAAATCTCCAAAGGTTACTGAAGATCCTACTGAATCCAGACAAACAGGATTTCATCTCATTGAATTTTATGCTTGATAGCAGGGATACCTAAATTTACTTAATTCAGCTACTGTCATGAGCAGCACTAAATAAGGAGCAGATAAACTGCTATCACCTCCTCTCTCATCTTACCTCAAAACTTTCTGCTGCATAACCTCACTCCCTCCAACACAGGATGCCAACAAATCCCATTAGCCTACTGCACAGATTAAGGTCTCAGGCCCTACCCCTACCTAACCTTTCCATACCAGTCTTGGCCATACAACTTCATTCCAGATACACAGGTCTCATTTCTTGCCAGGTTACTGCAGGTGTTGTCAACGCACCAGAACATGCACAGCAGACAGAAGCCTGTAGCCCAGCTGCTTATGTCAACAAGGTGTTGTACAGCTGTACGATTGGGAAGCAGTTCCCACACCACCTGTACTATGCACTCTACAATGTGGGAAAGTATTTCTACAGATTTGCCTTGGACACTCGGAGAAAAATTCTCATTTATTTTGCATGTCTCACTCCCACTGGCTTCTAGAGACAAACTGCATTCATTACACAGCAATTCTGTCACATCAGAAAGCAACCCTTAATTCTGCTTTAAAGGATTTAGGTGGCCTTATCTGGCCTGCCTCTGCAAAACTCTTGCATCTATCTTGAAACATTTTGCTCCATCTTTGCTGATGGTTTTACCAACAAATCCAACATTGAAATACATTGCCTCTGCAACTCATACAGACCCCAGGCAATACAAAACAACCTTTCTTTGTTTTTTTTATTTACCACAATTTTAGTAGAAACACATTTTTCCACTGCAGAATCTTCTGAAGCTGCACAGAATGGCAACTTCAGTATTTTTTTAAACTTGCTATAAATTCAGATAAATCCCTACTGTTCTTATTAATAATCATGTACTAAATATTTAAAATATTTTCACACCCATAATATTTACAGTCAGAGTGGTCTTCACATACTAAATCTTTCACTCTCAGTAATTCATTAAGAAAATGTTGTGATACAAAGAGGAATCTGCCTGGACATTGTGAGCATTCACATTTCTTGTTTATCAAAACTGCTTAAACTATCAGTATTTATGAAAGGGTTATCACTGTAGGAAACTTGCAATATAAGTTAAAGTATGTCACAGTAATAAAAAAAAAAAATTCCGAAGAAGTTTCTAACTGTTTCAGTTCCTGCTCAGCAGAATATCACCAACTGGTTAATATACTCAGTTCATTTGGTTAATTAGCTTCATAAATTAGTGCAAATTATCCTTTTATCTCTGTGGTATTAGCAGCTTTCTGTTTTGAACAGGTACTCTGTCTGTAAAAATAGTGACTGCTTATTCAGTAAGTCTGCTCCTCACATAAAAATTCATATCTTCAGAATCGTATCTATTAACTTCCGTGACCAAAATAAATAAATAACCATTAAAGTACTATTTTTACTCATGTTAGCATTACAGAGACAGTAGCTAAAGGAAAGCAAGTGAGGTTCAACACAACCATTGTGAAGAATTAGTTTTATAACACAAATGCAAAACCAAAATCGAATCATTCCAAGAGGAAAAGAATTTCCTGTATTCTACTTACAAAAGATAAGGAGATTATCTAGCTATAACTGAAAGTAGAGTTAGACCTACTGAAACTTTTATTACTGACAATTATGCTTAAGCTAGAAAGAACCTGACTCTGAAACTCAGAGACCAGTTGAGTTTGCTGAAGAAGCAGTTCAGAAATTCATTTTTGACATGTCATCTCTGCAAATGTAATAGGGAATCACCGAGAGAAATAAACAAGGAATCTTATCCTATTTTAGCACTACATTTTTCACAGTACTATTGAAGTATACAGCAAAGGCTGAAACATTATGAAAAAAGAAATAATCTAGTCTTGCTGTACGTATTTATTCACTTATCGTTGTCATACGCCAACTTCCTTCCTGCAAGCAGAAGTGAGCTGAATTGGTGAACAAGCATGGTGATGTTTTAGTTCATGCTGCTTCTCCTGTTTGTCCCACTACGACCAAAATATTCACAGACCTATTTTACTATGCTTCATATTTCTCTTTAAAACCTGCTAGCGCTGCAAACTCCACAGAGCACGACTTGCACTTAATGGTCATGCAGGACAAGAACAGAAAATCATTTCTGATCAGCTTTTTCTATCCTTTCGTGGCCACCAAAAAGCCCCAAACAACTTGTCTAACTTGTCAGGTGATAGAATAACCCACACTTTCTTTTCATCATCCATTTTTACTCAATACAGCTATATTTAAATATGAAAGAAAACAAATTTCACATTTTGTGGTAAGGTAGGCAGTTATCCTTTTTTCAAAAAACTATTATCTTCACTCACACAATAGGGTGAAAGCAGTTAAAGTTTCTGAATCCTTTCAGATCAGAAACAAAAGGATTTGAAGGATATTTCTTAAGACTATATATGACAATTTGTGCTTAAAATGACCTTTTTCATGAAGTTAGCTATAGGGTGTACCAGACATTTTCTGTTAGCACAGAGCACTCACTGTAGTGGACTTTGATCTACCCAATTCCTATCTGATCTACCTAATTTCTAAGAAACTGCCTGTTTACTGCAAAGCTGCTTTGACAGTTAGGATCAGCTGTTAACATTACACAAATACTTTCTGGGTGTCAAATGCAAGAGATTTCAATCAGAATATTTTCAGTAACACCTCTTCTCTTTTGTGTACAGGTTTGCTAAATTCCAAATTCAGTTGTCTCATCAAACTTGAAGGAAGCAGACATGAACCTGAGAAGTTTAGAACTACACTGCCTGGGTTAATCATATGTTTATAAGCTTTAATGTGCCTGCTTTTGTCAGACAGGCATATTTTATAAACAAAGTTACATATGGAATTGGAACTCTACCATAAATTTACCATTTCATTATCATTATTCTTTTTTCTCTATACCCTACAAATTGAATGACCTGTATCTGGTAGCCATATTGGACAAGTTTTCCTGATTGCATTTGCTGGTTTGTTGTGGTTTGGTTTTTTTTCTTAATTACTAATCACTTCTACCAGAAGTGCTCTTGAAAGGAACTGTATACCACTGGAAGATCACATTGATGTAAGTCTAAAGAAATGGGTAGGACAAGAAGAAGAAAGGAGTGGGGAAGGTTTTAAATAGAAACCCAAAACTTCCTCTACAAATCCAATTTATCACAGGAAAATTCAGGTTGGAAGAGACCTCAAGAACTCTCTAGCCCAAACTCCTGCTCAAAGCAGGGCCGGATCTGAAGTCAGATCAGGTTAAACAGGGCTTCATCTAACTTGGTATTAAAAGGTTCCATGGATGGAGACTACGCAGCCTTTCTGCATACTCTATTCCAATGCCTGACTGTCCTCAAAAGGAAACAGTTTTCACTTACATCCAGTCAGAACCTTTTTTTTTTTTTCCAGTTTATGCCTGTTGTCTTTCCTCCTTTCACCATGCACCACTGTCAACAGCCCGGCTCCATCTTGCTAGCCCTCTGCTGAACTTGTCCCTGTTTATCAATGTCCTTCCTGTATTAGGGGGCACAAAAACTGGACCTGGTATTCTTGATGTGGTCCTCATGGCCTTAGTGCTAAATACAGACCAATTCTAGTGATTCTGTGGAGCGATCCCCTCACCTCCACTGCCACATCTTTTCTAGTCTTTATTTAAAGTAGCTGAAAAACTCGTAACGATAGCTCTTATTCACAGCTCTGCAGCAGAAGAGGTATTACAGGCAGGTGCTCTGCCTGTAAAAATAAGCCTTTCAAAGGATGGCAGAGGGCTCTGTTACCATAAATACATTTTAAAGAGACTTTTTTTTTTGGTCTGAATTCCTCGTTAGGAAAAGGAGCAGGGTCCACAAACACCCACTGCTGCTGTAGAAGGGGTTGCTCCTCCATACTGCCTTTTTTTGCCCACCAACTGTTAACATGGGATAAGCTTAGTGTGTAAGGCAGCTGCTTCAAAAAGAAAAGGGCCTGTTCCAGGTCATCTTTACTGATGGCTAATCTCACGCTTATAGGATTCCTGCAACTTTTTAATACATGTTATAGTATTACAGAACGGATTTTTTCTTTCTTTCTTTCTTTTCCTTCTTCCCCAACACCTCTCTACTTCCTTCAGTTTCTGTAGATCATGATTTTTATATTCAAAGAAAACCCTTAATACTAATCACTCAGAGAGATTTGCCAACACACCCTGGGGGCTCCGATTCCCAAGTCCCATTGAATTTCTGAGGGAATTTGGCACCAAAGTCCTTCAGGTTCTTTTAAAAAATGTCATTCTTAAATTAATATTGTGCAACTGGAAGTATTTGCTCAGAGCATTAAAAAATCTTTCCTGTTCTACTAGTTTAATTTTCTAAATGTTTCTTCTCACAGATTGACTCAATAGCCACATTAGGGTAAATCTAAGTGGAGTAAGAATAAGCTTCTCATTCAGTCACACAGTACGCTCCTGCTTGATTGGAATGGATATTGTACATAATATGTCCCTGCAGATGTTTTCTCCAGTGGGGCACACTGAATTTCATTTAAATGCCAAGGCTCAAAATCTAAAACAATGTGACTTTAACAAAAAATCTGATGAGGAATTTGATGAGAAAATGGCAAGAATTCCTGTGGCATTTGGGTAACAATTTCAAGCCTTCGTTTTAATAGAATAAACAGGATCATATTTCATTCAAATCTGGCAATGAGATGAGCTTTGGGTATTACATTGATATAAACCAATAAAGAATTTGCAAATTTGAAGCACTAATTAACAGACACAATATTAAATGAAAAAAGTTTGCTCGAGGGGCAAATATATTTTGAAGACTTTAAACTTTTATTAAAAGACAATTTTGAATAGCTTCTTCTGCATTTGACTATTTTGTTAGTTTCAAAGAGGGGGATTCTTGTGTTTTTAAAAAGGCATGTTTAATATTGTTGGAATATAAATGAACAAAATAACAGTTTCACTTCTTCCTTTCTGAAATAATAACTCAATGTCATGTTGCTTCAAGAGAAAAGAAAAATACCTCATAAGTTGAACCTACGCAGCTGAGAGCTGTGTAAGAGGATGTTAGTATTTTATTATCTATATTGAACTCCAATGCTATTTCTATTAAATGATTTTTTTTACAGTCCTGAATCGAAAAGCACTCCTATTTAGAACCTAGCTGCACTATTGCGAGAGTCCTAGTAAAAGCATATAAACAAAAAAAACCCCACAATTTGGAAGTTTTGGTTTACTGGTCATATGCGTACCATAGTAAGAGGATTTTCTCTACCTAATTGCAATGCTGCACATAGTGGCCTTCTTGATTCTACAATATCTAAGACTTATGTATCTAAAGACTCATACTTCAGAAAATGGGAATGTCAGCTAGAATATTAAGGAATGAAATCTATGAGACCGACCTTCACATAGAGTATTAGAGACTGTTTTTTGAAACAAGTGGTTATTTCATCCTAAGTATAATACCATCAAAATCTGCTGATGATAAAGTCACCTGCTCTGACAACTCAGCAGCTGTGCTGCACTTAAAAGTTGTCACATATTTAATTCATTAGCAAGCCAGCTATCTTCTTGTTTCAAGAAATTAAGTATCTTTTTAGTTCTAAATGTAAGGTACCATTTCCTCTTTCACACTCTATATGATTACTGTGCACCTGTATCTAATCCTACAATGGCAGGTCCATGCTCCCTTGTACCTTATCTTAGGTGATGCCTCCATTTTTTCTAACGATTTTCTTGCCTTAATACAGTTGATTGTGGTACTTTTTTTCTTCTTTTTTATTTAAAGGAAAATTATGAGGTAAGTGTTTAGAAAGGTAATTGATCTGTAGTTTAAAGATAAAAGGCCTGATCGTTCCTTCTGATACTGAATGTGCATCAAAGTCAAGTTGAAGCACTTCACATGCACTGCTTAATGAAAACTTGTAGAAAATGGAATATAAAAAAAGCCATTAGCCATAAAAATAAATGACAGGGAGTTCTGCAACCTATTAACTGAAGATTTGTGTTATCACTTGGATTCAAAATTTATACAATTTACACACAGATATGCAATACTGCATAAGTTTTATGAACACATGATTCACAAAATCCCACATTTAGAGCGTGTAATCTGTATGCCCCTAACTCTGCACTTGAAGAATGCCCAGAATAATTTGGGGCTAGGACCAAAAATGAGGAAGACTGTATATTTTTAAAGGGCAGGCATAGAAAGCCCACACAAAAACAAACAGGAAGTTTGGAGGCAAAATGAAATCTGTTTCTTCCTCTCTACACCAATGCATATCTCAGGATTACAGGACATACCCCCAACACTAGATTAGTGGTCAATGTGTGAGAATTTACAAACAGAGCATCCATGCTTCCTCATGCTTCTATCCCAACTATATAGCCTGTTCAAAAACCAAGGGAGAACCATCTGTGGTATGTAAAAGGCATAAAGGCACTAACTGTGAATAGGAATACACATCCTCCATGGCAGAAGTCAGAGCAGAAGCCCGAGTCAACACGGATACGATCTGGATGGGGGGAGTAAAAGAGGGTCTCTGTCCCATCTGTCATGCTGGGTGTGATCACACGTGTTCCAAGACATGTGGAGAGCAAGATAGTCCCTTTAACCCTCTTCCAAAAGCCATGCGCACATAAGCACACTACAACAAAGTCGTTTTTATTCCGCTGTTAACACACATTATTTCTTTTCTTAGAAGAAGAATGTGATGCAAACAAATGCTTCAGAAGCAGAGTGAAATATAAAGGCTGTTGGGCTTGCCTCCTGTGCAGCTCTTCCACAGTAACAATGAGCTATTAGAGAAATTACCTAATCACAAACCAAGGGAAAAAGTTTTAGGTATAGAGAGCAATTACAATATGGACAAGTAAACAAATGGATGCAGTAAGCTAGAGTGGGATATTGCAGCACTATAGCTTCTCTGTGCTAATTCCCCCATTGTTGCCACATTACTAAGGAGTATGTTATCTTACATTTATCATGAGTTAAGAGAAATCAAGCCTTCCACTGAGGTGCTGCCAGTTGATGGTTTTGCTTTATGGACACAGTTAATGTTTGCCCACCCATCTCACTACAGGATTAAATAACAGATCATTTCCATATTAAAAGAAAATTCTGTATTAAAAGCTATCTACTTGATATCCTTCTAGAGTCCTCACTGCACTGCACTGGTGAATGCAATTTTCCAAGGAAATCTATCATAGCTCAGATATTTAAGATAGTTATTGATCTGTAAGAGAAAGTATATATGAATAAACACATTTGCACTTGTAGCTGCCACATTATAAGACAGTTCTGAGGAACTGATGGAAGGATCTAAGTACACTTATTGAATCTACAATGCAATGCAGAATCACTTAAAATACTACAGGAATGAGTGAAGTATCATGAACCGGAAGAAACAATTCAGCCTGCAACATTGAGGGGCTCTAAATGGCACAGGAGTAGAGATGGAATACAGCTAGCAGCATCGTGGGCTGCTCAGCAGAAATGTTTGTCAGTGACCAGAAAAGCAAGTAAGATATTCTGCTATGCTGAGGCAGGAAGAGGGAACAATACTGAAAATACTAGCTCATTATCCAGATCATCCCTTTATTAACCAGGGAAACAGTGAGGTGAGATAGCCCAGATAAAGCAAAATCACAGACATTATCAAATGGAAAATGAAGTTTTAATGGGGAGCAGAAAAGCTAGCAACATTGAAGTACAGAGGTCCCAAATCAAGCCCAAGCAAACCAAGGAAAACCACACAACACAGAACTGTGTAAACTCAGCTATAGTGTATCCAGGCTCAAGTCACTTCAGGCAGAGCATACGTGGTTGATATGAAAACTTCAATAACACAACTGGAAAACGTAACTGTAGAATATAACACTGATCACAAATTTGAATCTTTAATAGTGAGTGCAACTTTTAAAATCCCATTTCATTTACAAAAAAAAAAAAGGGAACTCTAGCACAGCAGAGGAAAAACATATTTTTGTGAAGCAATTTCCAGCAAACATATCTGTAAATATTAGGTCTTTCCAAATTAAAGCTGCAATAAATAAAAAAGGATAACACCTCCTCTACACTACATCCACTTTTTTATACTAAGTACTCCCAGGTACCCTTCCACATAATACAAGGCATGAACTATACCAGGGAAAAATTAAAAAGGCAGAAGTTTTAAAACCACAAAACAATATTTTAAGGGTAAATAAATAAACACTTTGTGGAATTTACTGCTGCATGTAATCAGCTAGGTTGAGAGTTTGGCAAGCCTAAAAAAACAAATGGAATATTTATGCATAGAAGGATAACTTCCACAACAGGTCTAGATCCTGCAGAGAGACACCTACTTTGCCATGTCAATAGGAATATGAACATTTTATGAGGATACGTAAGTGTCTGCAAGATTCAGGTCTCAGATAAGATAAGATGTACAACTGCTATCCGTTCTCATGTACTTTTCGGGATTAAGGAAGAGCTGTTTCTTAAACCAAGTTCTATGAGTTCACACTTTTCACTTAGATTACAATACCTTTAGCCTGTTCTGAAAACAGCCAAACTAGATGAACCATAAGTATAGCATAAAAGGGCCTGAAATCTCAGTCTCAGCAATTCACCACAGACATGTCTTAGCTGAACAAAACACAGCACTTTAAATCTGGCAGAAATTACTGACAACCACTGAAACCAACACTGCTGAAATCGACCAAGAAGCAGCTGTATTTGTTAGCGAGCATCAGCCTTCTCTGCTTTACATCCAAGCTAATAAAGTATCTAGATGCTTATATTAGAAGTCTTTAATATTTCTGAACATGGTTTCCTAAATAGGAACAGTCCCAAGAAAGCTGCAAAGGAAAAGGACAAATATAATTGTGTATTTCTGCAAAAAAATGCTTCAGACTGTTGAAACATTTATGATTCTTGAGTAGCTATTTGAATCTGGCAAAACAAGGGCACTATGCATAATTCTCCTTTAAATACATAACTTCAGCAAAACACTACTCTAATTTACTCCCCCAAAGTAGCTTACTTTGAATAGGAAGTTTTTGCTGTAAAAGAATAATTTATTACATAGTAACTCATACTTTCTTAAAATTCTTCATTTCTGAGATGTTGGTAGAGATTTTTAAGAAATATATCTAAGAAAGCAATTCAGTAGCATGGCAGTTGACCATCTTCAATAGTAGTTAGGGTCTTTTCAATAGTCATTCCAATAAGAAAAGCACACTACTGGAAGCATCTCATTCTAAACAGCACAAGCATGCACAGCTTCCCACAGGCAGGCAGCAGGATTTGCACAAGGAGACAAAAGAATAGGCAAGTGTTCAACAAATTTTGGAGATTAAGAAAATTGCACTGATTTTAAATTTTTAAACAGCAGCAGATGAGAACCAGGTCAGGTTATTCAATCACAGTTCAGAAAACAAATTGCTTAATTTTCAAAAGCTTTCAGCATTAATTTAACTCTGCTCTCACTGAAGTCAGTGGGAACTGCTAACAGGTTTCAGCGTGAGAGTCAGACAAGCCTCAAGCAATTTTAGAAATCTGATCTTCAAACTCTGCCACCTTGGTCATTGCTCAATATATATTATATTCAAGTACACATGTACACAGTGTTTTTTGCCTTCTCTTTCTTACTCCCAAAACACACATATGAATGCACTCACAAACACAACAACTGAAATGAAAATTTGAAGTACTCATGTGATTTCGATCTGTATGAATTTCTCCCATTCAGGAAAAACGAAAACAAAACAAGACAAAAAGAAAAAAAAAACACAAAAAACAGTACACCAATCTATTCCAACCACTTTGTGGGTAGTCCAGCAAACTTTGTAATTATGGATTTCAGAAAGCTCTTGAGAAAGATCTTCTAAGCTCTACATACATATCTGTCCTGTAACATTTTTCATAGTTCCACAACTTGGAACATAGCCTTTCAATATGCCAAAAGAATATGCCTGTTTTTAAAACAGGTACAGTGCTGATTAAGCTGCCAGGAAAGGTAAGCAGCTGGGGTAAGACAGAATGTTTAGAATTAAGTCGCTACCATGACTGCCCACCGACTTGTCTTACGGAATAGAAAAATCTATTCTCCTCCATGCTGGGATCCATGCTCAGCTCTCTGAATTTGAAAAGACATAAATAGAATTCTACATAAGTGTATCACAAGAGTTTCTGAGAAAAGGAAAATGCTGTGTGCAACAAGCTTTTCACTTCCGTGGAAAATCCAAAATAGCCATCTCCACAGAACGTTATTGCTAGACAATGAAGCCATTGCCCTATTACAATCCCTCACAGAAAAAGGGGCTTAAAAAAAATCATACATCTCAGGCAATCAGTATCTACTGACAACTCAAGGCAAATCTTTCAACCTCTCAACTCTTTCAAAACTTGTAATACTTAGAGATATGTAGAGCTCTGCTTGCCGAACACTCCCTAGACTGTTTTGCTGGGGTCTGTATCTCAGAATACAAGTTTCTGAGAATAGGCCCCCTCTCTGCCCTTCTTCTGTACTTTGTCACACTTCTTGGGCAGTCTTCATCTCTCTGCCCCTTTCCCTATTACCCTCCGAGAATAGCACCGCTCAGAATTGCTGCTCTCGTCATTGAGACCCATGCTAGACCAACAGACTCCCCTACAGCATATGCACTGACTTTCCATAATCCATGTCTTCCACAGTTTTGAGGTTACTCCTTCACATGTAATAGCAAAGCCAGCAAACATGGAGGTTTTGACAAGATTTCCACCTACAGTTCTTTTTGGGAGAGCAGAAGAGCCTCACTTATAAATATACATATATATAGATACCCGCTCATGCTTGTGCGTACATGCGCGCGTGCGCGCACGCGTACACACAAAAAGACATTAAAAATCCATATCCATTTCCCTTTCCTGAACCTCTTTCTGGGCTCAGGTCTCATGGGTAAATTCTCTCTCAGATACATACTTTTTGAGTAGCCAACAATTTTTCTCTAACAGTTCACACTCATTTTTTGAAATGTGTTTTTCCCTTTTCCCCTCCAAATCAGTTGCTTGCCCATGGCAGGCTGCACAATGAATTTCCTTCCTCATACCTTTCCAGTTAAAGTCATTCATTCCCTCACTAAAGCATCCTTTAAAATGGTTTCTATAATTTTTTTCTTTATAACCCCCAGCCATCTTTCCGCTGGTGTCCTTACAAGGGGCTCAAAGAGACCCCAGCACATAAATGGAAAACCAATCAGGATTCATATATTTTACATACACAGATTATGCAAGTAATTTTTCAGTAATAATTTTCCAGTAATACTTTACTGTTCACATTTTCTTTCGGTTACCTTTACTTTGCACAGAAAACGGTTCAATGAAACTCAGCCCTGAGACTATGCGCACATGTCCGGGTGCTGCCAGACTCCACTGTCAGATGACAGCATTCTAAGCAAAACCTGAAGCAAATGTAAGCAGTTTTCAAGTTTCTCCAGGACTGTCATTTGTGTGACAGAACCTTTTATGTTAACTTCCAGACATTTCTAGCAAGCATTTAACATTGATTTTGCTTACACAGGCAATATCCTGTTAAAGCCAGCAAAAGGAAGAGAATCAAAAGACTCTGTCTACACAGACTAAGCTTTGATTAATCCTGGGTAGTTCTTCAGAGGTTAGAAACTCAGCCAAACATGTGACTTTGAAATTAGAATTGTACAACAAGATTAAAAAAGAGGCATGCTATGCTAATAAGAGAAAAGAAAAGATGTTAGAAAAGATACAGTGGGCTTTTTTAAGGTCTAAAGCATCAGCTTCATTTAGGATTTCAAAGGTCAATATATCATAGTATGGGGGATAAGTTCAGCTTGTTGCTAAGATCAATTGGAGCTTAAAATGCTACATAAACATTTTTTGACACGGGGTATCATATTTGAGGTAGGTAAATTGCTCATCATACTATGGATAAGTAAACTGAGGCACAGAAGTTCATATTCTTGGCTGAAATCACACAGTATTAAGCAAAGCCTACTTTAAAAAACATAAAGTACTTCACTTAGAAATTATTGTTGATGAAAATGAAGTATCTAATTACAATCAAGTAGTAACAAGTTAAGCTGTCACGTGAGAGTAAAAATGAGAAACACACTGAAACCTGCAGGCTTGTTTTCTGGATGCAACATATATGGGCTTGGAGTGCTTTCCAAATTACAAACTGTTATTAAAGCATTATCTAAAATCAGGAAATATTTGGAAATACATATTATTGCCAGTGCAGTCATCCTATCCCATGAAATTAGGATAGATCCTTATGTACATCCTGTCATGTCACCATGCTTTTCCACCAATTTAAACAAATCCTCACAATGAAATATAGCAATTCTTGACAACTATTATACAATGTTTATTCTTCAAACATCAACTTTCACTATGTGCCCAATCCTGTAAGGTGCTGAGTGCCCTCAGTTGCCGTTTGACATTCACTTTGGCTTAAAAACTCATAAAATGGATTACAATGTCACATTTGACTGATAAATGCCTCAGGACAAGTAATAAATTTATTTAGGATAAATAAGAGTGAAAGGAAAAAAGCAAAACATAACTGAAAATCAGTGTAGCTTCTGACACATTGGGCACTAGCACCCTCTTTCATTTCACTGCACTGATGGAAAATGGCCTAAGAAATGCAAACAAAGACAATATGAGTCTTTCAGTTGGAAGTTCCATACTACGTAGTCATTTATTTCCTTCTGAGATTGCTAGACTGACAACAAAATCTCTTAAGTTGGTAAATATTAAGGGAAAGGAAGAATGTAATTTTTTTCTTTGACAGTTGTATAATATCTAGGCATAAAGGGAACAGTGGACACTGATATTTTTCATGACAAACTGTATGAGGAGTGGAGAAGTCACGTCTTTAATGCAAAGTAAAAAAAAAAAGCTAGATTATTTAGGAGTAGCAGAAAGGGTAGTTCTTTTACTTTGAAAAGTTTGTTTGCACATACTATGAACACGATTCATCCAACTACATTACATCACTACATGTAAGAAAATTTAGCAGGAGTACTTCAGTAAATGTAACATCAGCATTTTTTTCCCATTTTGGTCCTGAATGTGTCATCATCTCTACAGACCAGAATAATTAATTATTACTAACAAAGAGTGTTTACATTCTAATACAATGAAATGGAAAAGAAGTCTCGGAAAGCTCATCCATTAAAAAAACCAGATTACAGGTTAATCAATTTTCAAGGCTAAAAGGCATCATTAGATGATTTTATCTGACCTCTTACATAACACAAACCTGAAATGGTTCTCCTTGCGCTAAGTCAAATGACAAAATCCCACCGCCTGTCTGCACATCTGCTCCACCTTTCTCAGAACTGTACTTCCACAGACGTACAGAAAAATATGTGCGACCAAAATGGGAAAACGAAAGGTTTTAATTTAAAACAGTAGCATCTCCTCCTCTTACAGCAAAACACCATTTGTTTGGTACAAGTAGTTATTTTGCAGCCAGCACTAACTAGACCACTTATTATTGTAGCCTGTGCAATTTCTCATCCAAAACTGCAAGTGGTATCCAACGTATACGGAGAGCTGAAGGATACAAGAATTAGAGCTGTAGGGTCTTTAGCTCCATGATTCTTGTTATGCAGTATTTGGGGTTTGCTCCATTACAGAGAAACAGATTTACCGCAACTTGTGGACATTCATTTAAGCTTCAAGCAGCAGATAAGTCAGCCCAACCAATGATCCATTACAGTATTTATTATACTAACAGAATGATCTTTCAGTTATTGTTCATGTGGATTTACTGACAGGAGGAGAGTAAAGAAGGAAAAGTAGTGACAGGAAAACAAAGCTGACAAAAGGCCTGAGAGCAAATGTTGCCTTACGTTAATCATGAGGTCATAAATATGTGAGTATTTTTGGCTGGAGCATCTTTTATTGGTTAGTAAAAAGAGGATCTTAAGATTTTTCCTCTTTCTCCATCCTAAGTTTTGGCACTAGTCTAACTTCAGAATTTCAAGACTGGTAAACTGAAGTAGATAGGCATGCCTCATACCAAACTGACTTTATACAGATGCCCAGCAAATACCCATGCTGCTAGTGGCTGAGAAGTGGGAAGAATCAAATGTCAAAAAACAACAGGTCATGTACAGTTTTCAGTACAACAACCTCTAGCTAACGCATCTGCTATTTGAAGAGAAGGGTTTGAGACATGTTTTTCTCAGGAACATACAAATGGTCTACAATGGAGTTTTCCATGTTGCATATATTCAAGTACCTGTTTCGTATTTAGTATTTGATGTCAATAGTGGACTGTTTTGAAATGCACCTTAATTATATGAATAGTAAATATGATTGATGAAACCGACTCGAAAATCTATAATTAGGATGTGCGGGAGTTAACAAATTTTTTTTTTTTTTGAACTGTTAAGGATAAAATGCCAATAGAGTTCTATTAGCAAAATAGTTCTTCAGGAATAAAGAAGCTATGAGGGCTGACATTAAATCAGTTTGAGAACAGTAGTAATGGTAGGGAGTTTCAAGGTTTACACTTTAACTGTGTTAGAGAATTCTGAAGAAACAAAAAAAGAATTAAAAGTTTTTTTCAAATTGCAGCATAACTCAGCTCTTCTAGCACTTCTACCATAAGCAGTGTTGAAAGCTAACTTTCCCTTTTAGTATGACAGGTAGAATTGTCACTTAGACCATCAAGCCATTAAACCAGTTTTTAAAAAGTATTTTGTAGATTCCGTAACACTAGCATTCTAGATAATTTTCCAGTGCCTTTTCAATCAAGAAAATCAGGCTAAAATTGCACTAGCTGACCTTCCGATTAATGGCCCTGCCTCTTGCCTGTCATACTAATACAGAGTTTGGGGAATAGTTAGAATTCATCTGGAAGAGATATAATTTCTGCCTTTGTCTTTCTTTTCTGGACGCTAATGGCTTTTAGTCAGTCCTCTTCACTCAATGTATGACACATGTAGCCATTCTATTTTAGTTGTCCATTAACTTCAAGCATTATGACAAGAACAAAGCAACTTCTTAAAGAAGTTGAGTTCAGCCCTATGTATTACATTTCTACAAATCCTTTGCTTATAAGGTGCTGTTTTCAATTGTCACTAATGTTTATCTGAGTGCAACAGTATCTATTACTAATTAAAAGAGGCTGCTTAAACAAATATAAAAGGTCACAAGGCATGTGGATTCAACATTAGTGTTACTGTTCAGTTTCTCTATGCATTTCTGTCTGATGATTTTTTTCCTACAAGTTATCCATTTTTTTAAGCAAGAACTGTGGAAAAAAATCAACAACCAAAAAGCTACAGTTGGTGGTCCAAAGTCTAAGGCCCAAGCATGGTACTTGATATTGCTTCCTCGAGATCATGCAAAGTACAGACTATAGATAGCACTCGTAAGCAGAAAGTAATACATACATTTCTATGGATACTTATAGGATCACTGATATAAACTACTAGGGGAAATAGATTCTATTAGGAAAAGTGACACTTGTCGTCCTACAAGCTTTCAAAATAATATTTCTGCTCTTTAAATATTTATCACGGAGCTGCAAATAAACCATCTGTAATAACCTGGGGAAATAACATGCATTGGATGGCTTTTAGGAATATGTTTGACTGTATTAACATTTTACTCAGTTGTACCAACCTGACATCTGGTCAATGTCTGTATTAAGGACGCATTACAAAGCATTTCAATTCCATTTTTATTCCTCATACTGTTTTAAAGAAACAAGAAATCTCCCATCCCTCATTATTAGGACACCAACGAGACAGGAAGTCTCTAGGTATTGCTGAGAGGTTTGAGAAGCTCAACTATTCTTGTTGGAGCTTCTCTAGCCAGGCAACACAGTAAGGTTCCATTTGAATTTAGGTGACATTTAGGTCTATGGGACAAAGGTGTTTTATTCTGACTCAACTGCATTTTTGTGTGATTGGGCTCTGTTTGAAGCTAACAGCAATTTGTCTCTTCCCTAGCCAAATTTTCCCAGGACCAGCCATGCCTGTGAAACGATACTTGTAGCCATGCTTTTCTGTGCTCCCCAATGACAGGATGTTCTATCCTAAGCCACGGGCACACACACAGAGCCTAAAAACAAAGGAGGCATGTTTACTTCTACCTGAAGCTGGATTTTGCATTGCGTTTCTAGGACACAGTGGTTTGTACTACCTGATACTGCCAAATGTACCTGAGCCACCTTCTTTGGTTTCTCACCTTGGGCCAGACCAGCGGTAATGAGGCAGTTACGCTCTAGTCTCCATGACATCTTTCTTTCCATTCCCAAAAGCCTAAAAACATCAAAGACCTCACTTCAGCTGAGCGAACCTGCAAGACAATGAAAAAAAAAAACTTTGCTCACAAAGATTATGAAACCTTGACAACAAGGAAGTATTTTACTGATCTGAACTATCCAGCCATACTGCAGTACGCCAAACAGAAGAGGCACCTTTCATTAAGGCACTAAAACTACATTTCATATGGTATGCTTTTAAACTCCTAGCAGTCTCAAACCATAAACGTGCTGCACTTGAAACAGAATGATTCTCCACTACTTCTCTATCAGACAAGCAACATTCAAAAGATGCCTTATTTCAGAAGAAGACTAAACCTATATGTAGCAACTTTTGTGTTGTGCTATATTTTCTCCCTATTCTTTCTTGTCAGCCCTTCATCAGAACACCTCCCCGCAGAGGGTGATAGGCACTGCAGCAGTACAACATTAGCTTTGCCCCTCACTGAACAATCATCTCCTGATGTATGTGTCTTAGGACACATTCAACAAAAAGTGCCTACTTATGTCCTGAGTGCTATCCTTTCTTTCTCCATCCTCTCAGATTTTAGGAAAACCCAATCATAACTGGGATAGAGAAGGAACCATCACGTGAGTAAGTATCAACAGGAAGAATCTGTTCTCTCTGATCCCAAGACTTCTCTGTTATCTGAATCCAACAGATCAAAGAAAATTGCTGGGTGCATTTCAGGCAAGGCCCTGCACTCAACCCTACAAAGCCAACAACTGTCTGTTCAGCTGCACAGTGCAAAGTTGGTGGTGGAAGTGGGGATAGGATAGTGGTGTCTGTGACAAAAGAGAGCTGAGAAAAAAAAAAAACCTGTCACACACCCAATGCACTGCCAGGCAACAACTCGAAGTGCTCAACTTCATATAGGCTGATACCTCAGGTGCTTTGAAGTCAAGGGAATGGCAGGTAGAAGATTCTCCAAAATCTTCTATGCCAGTTACTTGTCATTATGGATATAATTTTGTAGGTGAATTTGGAATTACAGGCTTAGATATCAAAATAAAACACAGAAATAGCCCTGTTCAACCAGCAATGTGGTTTTACCCTCTTCCTGAGGATAAAACTTTCTAGAGTATGTTCGCCTGCAAAACTACATGGCAATGTTGCACTTGTAACATAAGCTAATCACACAGGCTAACAACAGGAGGTAAGTTTAAGCTCTCAGAGTAAGGTATAGCAAGCAAAAAAGAATCAGCATGAAGCTCTATAGGTGGCTGCAGAGTCCCCATGGATTCTTACTGCTCAACTCTCTTCTTCAATCCTACTTTATAGCAATCCAGTAAGAGCTATCATCACCTGAATTACTCTGACACCCTATTTTCCAAGGGTACTGCCTGCCTCTCCCTCTGTCCCAAATGCATTCAGTCTATCCCCTCAAGCAGCTCGCTGCCACCTGAGCAAGGTTTAGCTTACACATGCCCACATAATTGGGACAGGGTTCACTTCAGACTGCCAAAGAAAGACTATACATGATTGTCTACATAACCACAACTAGCCCAACTACCTCCAAAAGGCTAAGACTTGGCACTATTTGTCCAGCTTGTTTTTGTTGTTGTTGAAAAACCTGTAATATGTATTTCCAGCTTGAACCACATAACAAATATCTATGTAAGAATTTGAAAATGCACAAGCTTTTCAAGTCACCATTTCTTAAATGGTGTGGCTTTGTAGCACATGAAAATACTTTATCACAGTCACAGACAATGCAGCTGTGTAACAATGTTAGCTTTGTCTTTCAGTTCAAAATCATTTTTTTCTGACGTGTGTCTTAGGACCCATAACACTGAGACATCTGAAAATAGTGATTCGTTTTAAAAATTTCATTCAAGCATCTGCACTAAACAGAATTTACAAAGAAGAGACATTAGTTTGATCATACAACTTCACTGCTTTGTGCAACCTACGCTGCTTTGTGTTTCCTACAGCTCAGTCACTGACAAGAGATTATACTAAAGGCTACTTTTTTTTCTCTATGTTGCTAGACAATTTCTATTTATGACATAAACCTAAATTTCACAGTAAAAGGCATTTCGTTCTTAAGATTAGTTACATGCTCAAGTGCCTTAAAAAAATCCAGCCATTAAATATAGGAAAAGGAATTGTTAAAAATCCCCAAGCTCAAACCAAAAACCCCACGGGTATGTGCACGTGCCGGGTTGGGGGTATTAAAAACGCAATGAGCTACAGAGCATTTTTTAAAGCAAAATGCTTTCATGTAATCCTTGAGAACTATATACTTGTATATGTGTATGCCCATACAGACATACACATTGAAATTAAGGCAACTTGCCCTCATCTGCTGTGGTGCAGCTCTTTTTTATACCATAATTGAGGTCATGTAACAGAAAGAAATCATACTAGTGAGGTCATGTAATAGAAAGAAATCACACTAGCAGAGGGAGATGACTCCTGTTCAGGTGATTTTGGAAAGTAAGGGAGAAATAGAAAGGTGAATTACAGTGTAATGACAGAAATCAGTTTTTATGTGAAAAATCAGATGATGGATTTATATGACACAAGTATTACCCAAAATCACTCTGTAATATTAGAAGGTGGCTACATTATAGGCTGAAGGAGAAGATATTTGCAGGGATAGTCATTGATACTAAATGCAGAAAGGAGAAATAAGACAAGGAAATAGAAAAACAATATAAGAGACAAGCCTTAGAAAATACATATACCAAGCTGATGACAGAATTAGCTTGGTTATATTAACACGTAGGCTTTAGCATAAAATGTTGGACAATATAAGGTAAAAACAAATTTGTTAAGACATTTTCCTAGTCTACTAAAAACTAACAAAACTGTAGATATGGATACCATTCAAAGTAACCAGTATTAGCTGGATGGACAATGAAGCCTCTTGTTCCAGTAACGTACAACATCTTAACATAAATGTTCCTAACAGTGTAGTTTATCATGAAATGTGGGGCTCAAGAAAAGCTGAATGGAACAACAGTAAGGTTGTCTATAACCTAACTGTGACTAAACAAATAGCTGGTAACATTTCCTTCTGATTAGACAGTGTCTGCATAAATTAAAGAATTATAATCATGTCAGGAACTACACATTAATGAAACTGATTTAAATATACCATGAAGTATATTGGTACTATTTACTATGAATCGACGTACATAAAAACTTTTCTTACTCCTGTTTTGTTCCCAGCATGCAGTGTATATTAACCTGTCCGACTTCACATAGTAACCAATTGTGACTATTACAATCCATATAATTTATCAGATTTTAAAAAAAAATTAAATCTAAGCAACACCTTTCCATATGGCCAATTAGTGAAGTCATAAAATGCAGCAAATATATGATGCTGTATTGAACATCTGTGCTGGTTATCCTATGGGAATTTTTAATAAAGGACCAAACAGCATATTGATGTTAATTCTATGTTACCGGGACTTTAAATAAAAAACTAAAATAAATAGCATCCATTAAACTGATCATACTGTTGTAACTCAAATTGTGTTTATTATGCTAATGGAACATGAAATTAAGAAAAAGACCTTTATGCCAGTGGAATTAATTAATGAGCTTTATGAAGGCATTGGGATGTAATTTATTTCTAGATAAGTAAGTCTAATTTGCAGTTCCATGGGTCTCTGCAATGCTGATTGTAATAGTTATTCCTGCAGATGTGCTGCTCACAGCATGTCTTTCCATTAGAACTGAACACCTCATTATATAAACTGTACCTAATTAAACATAATACAGTGGTGACTTGTTAAACTGGCCTTTTTAAGTCAGCAGCTGCCTAAGCTAATAATACCGTACACAAGATTTATATCATCCACCATATAATACTGATATTAAAATATACTGCCCAAGGGATTGACAACTAATTTACCAGTATGTAACAGGTACACTTCAGATTCTGCAATGGAGATTAAAGACTACTAGTCTATAAAAATCAAATGAATTTAAGTCTATTTGGAGTTTAAATAATTCTGAAAGTTTTTTAATAACTTCGTTGTTTTAATAGGTTATTTTAAAAACCATAATCAGAGAATAACACTTTTCCTATGTTCTTTCTCCATATCCGATGGGGTGTTTGTCTTATGTGGTCTGAATTACTACAGTATTTGAACACAATTAGGTATGTGCAGACTCACTTTGTTTCAGGCAAAACAAAATGAGAAACCGCCAAGACAGATACAGCTATTTCTTTAACTTTGCAAGTTTGATTCTGTGACTATTCTGTACATGTCCTTCTTTCCACCAAAATGTAGATATATCTCATATTCAAAATATGACAGTCTGTCCCCATGAAGTCTGACTATTTTGGTCAGAAAATGAGAAGGTCAGAAAATACACTGAGAACAGATTGATTCTCTCATGAGATAAGATAGGAATATTTTAAAACTACAGAAGAATATTTTGGATAAACAATGCTCAATCACGGAAACTTCACATTCTGTATACACCCTGTGGTTTAAGACTTGTTTTCTGTTTCTCTCTTCTTCAGAGGCTGAATCAACCGCCACTTCATGTTCTAATGTACAGAGGCATTACTTTTGTTCTTCCCATTTTGCCAGTCTCTGAAGTAGTTATGTGTTGCTCACAGGTATACGAGTGGAATGACATAGCTATCCTTTTTCCCCTCAGAAGCCTGTGATTCTTCCTTTCCTCTTGCTCAAGTATACAAAACTGGCTCATCTTCCACTAGCTTTTGCTCTATCCCACAACTGAACCATCTGAAGACGTATGAGCAGCCCTGCATATTGCTGCCACCTCTCCTCTGAATTAAGAAAATGAGGCTGAAATTCTAAACGTCTTTTCACATATGCCATTCCAAGCAATACCTTTAAAAACATGCATAAATTTAGTCAAAGACTTGAGTCCATTAATGTCCAGTATCAAGACTCAAGTTCAAAGTTAAGAAATGTCAACTCGTTTACTCAGTAAGGATTTAAAGTTCCTGACAATATTCACTCTCTTGCACACCTTTTCTTGCACAAAGAAGTATGAAAACACACAAAAAAAGAAATGTGATCATATTACTTGAAACCCATCACTTTGTTTGGATTCTCTTCAAGTTTTGGAGGAAAAGATTCAGAATCAGATCAGATTTGCTCTGAGCCACTTTCCCTGTCTTACTGAACACATAACAAAAAGACAGTATTCTTAAATCAACCATTGCTTTATCTTTGTTTTCAGTAAGCTGTGACAATCGAACCACAATCCTCTTCTAAAGACTACTGCTCTGACACCAACCTCTGTCACTCTCATAAACCTTAATATTTGCAGCATCATACTTTACTTTTAAGGTTTCTTAGTAAAGACAGTTTGACAGTCATTCTCATCTCCTTGCCAGAATCCCTATATCATTCTGGACTGTAGTGTGAAATACATGAATCACTGCAAATTAAGGTAAGATTACAGTTTGTGCTAGAGTTACAGATTCAGAGAAAAGAGATCTGTCCTGTCCTAAAGGATGTGCATCAAGTAATAAAAACATGTGCAATTTAACTTTATTGGCAGAAAATGAAGAGAAGGCTTTCAGACTAAAACAGCTAGCTTATCCTACTAACAGAAAGGGGGTTCTTGGGGTAGAGCTGACAGCATGCTTAGAAGGAGCACAGCATTCCAAGATAAAGAATAAAACAGGTATTTGCATGGGAACCTGTGATTAGAAGCAAAGCCTGTATGGGAAATAATTTCATATGTAGAAATTGTTCCATAATCACTCTGTTTGAACTCTGTCTTTACCAAGGCTGCATTTTAATTTCCTGGATGTCACCATTTACTTCATGCTTTCAAAAGAGAGTCCTCCAACTATCATCTAAAGTATTTAATTCTTGCTTGGGATCTTTATTGTAACATCTTTTATTATAAAATCCCTGTACTAAAACAACTATCTTTAATATAAAGGATACTGTTTCAATTCAAAAAAGAGCTCTTTTTTTTGTGGAAGTCCCATTTAAATTGCTTCACTATCTCTCGGTAATCAAATATGAAATGTAACAGAACAGCAACATAATTTGCTGTGAGAGTAAAATTTAGCAGAATCAATCAACAATAAGAAGAAAATAGGAGCTCATGAGCGCCATGGGTCCATTATAATTTTTAATTAAAGTATTCCAGATACACATTAATTCTGTTTGCTCACTACTTTTATTGTTTGACTTGCCTTGAAATGGGAACTACGACCACTTTGAAAAATGGGTTGAAAGACTCTCGTTTCACAACAGATTGAGTAGTTACTTCTCCATCCTCTGCCAAAATGCATTTTAGTAACATATCACAGCTAAACTCCTCCATGACTCACCACAGATATCCTCTGCCTCTTAAATCAACAGAAAACTAGGAAAATATTTTCTCTACACCTCCATCAATGAAAGCACAGAAATCTCACAAAGGCTTAAAGAGATATAAAGAACTGGCCATGTACTGGATCTTGAATTTGAAAAGCATTTTCAAAAGTGATGTTATTTTAAATTAACAATCTTTATTAGTGTCTCCAAAAAAAAGACAAAAATCCTGTCGTTGTGTTCCCCAACTACATACCAAATTAAAAAATATTAAAGATAAACAAAAGTCAGTTAAAATATAATACAAACTTCTTTAACGAAATCAATAGAAGCTTTATGCATTTAATTCAAATTTCTACTATTTTATAGAAGCATTTTACAGTTTCTTACTCTGCCTGGGTCTGGTGAAAAAAAAATTCTAAATACAACAAGAAGGGTGGCTTCACAAGCCTACTGGTGTGACCGAGTTTTCCAAGGTCATTTACAGTTTCAGGAAATCAATGAAATTGAAAGAAATATCTAGATAATTTGATGCTTACATGAGCTGAGCTTCTAAAACCTTTCTGAGAAAGTGACTCACAACTGGTCTGATCTCGTAGGTGCCTGAGAAGACCGGCTTGAAAGTTATATTGCCCATTTAACTTCTTTCTTTTACATTAAGTAGTACTATACACAAAAGCAGTTATCCTGGAAGCATAAAAAAGATCTTAGACAATCAGTTACAGCTGATCTTCAACCTCCTTGGGAGATGAGGGAGGGCAAACAACTGGGATCAACCAAAGTCTCTCAGGAACATTCTTCCCTAGAGGAAACTAAAAATATGCAATAATATGATGAGTGGGGAAAAAGTTATTCCATATTAAAGACCTCACAAAAAGACAGTTATTATTTCAGCCAATTGCTGCTACCATAGAGTCAAAAGAAGCTGTTGGATGAAAGAAAACGTTATGAAACTACCCATATTTTTCCTCTCAAACCAAATGCAGAAGCTTATTGTCCGCTGCATTGCCAAAGACTTTATTCATAGATTCTCTAAAACTTTAATCCTCTTCCTGGAATTCTCCAATATGTACAAAAAGACTTTTAAAAAATTGTTAACATACCATCAACTGAAAAATCGGTATCACATGGTTAATTGGGACAATTGCAAGAGACATAAACAGCACCTTCTCCCAAATAACTCTACAAAACCTGTGTCTGGGTGAAGCAAAACCTCCTAATCCACACCCAAGACAACAGAAAAACAGGAGAAAAGTTCCATTCACTAATGCCTCGCACTATCACTTCTTCTCCAACAGTAAAATCATTTTTTGAAACACTGAAAAATAATGAAGGTTTTTTTTTTCTAATGACTTTGAAGGAAAAAAGAAAGTATATGCATGTTATTTTGAGTTCATTTTGTTGCCAGAACTCGGATATTGTAACACTGGCAGGTCACACAGACACCCTGACAGAACAGAACTGACAGGCTTGTTAATTGCCGACAAAGTTACAGCACTAATATCTTTTCAATTATAACAATATTTTCATGATTTGAGGGGTCAGTCTCCATTCTCCATGTGCATACCATAAATAACACTAATGAAATGTTGTGAGTAGAATTCAGACAATTGCTTCTGCTCCCACCAAGGACAGAAATCTCCACTGACTTCAGTGTAAACAGAATCAGGCCCTTCATGTGCGTATTAAGTAAAGCAGACACTTCTGTCTCAATCTTTTCTGAATACATGCTTTTGATGCCACAAAGGAGATAAGACGATCTGATAAAAGTAAGAGATGAAAGTATATTATTATCTATACTATCTCCACCATAAGATACAAAAAACTCCGTAGTGTCTGTATTACCATAAGCTACAGTGAAAGTTGACCTGGTTTCTAGAGGACAGTTTTTTAAGTATGATGCTGCAGCAATTTTTGATGACATACTGTTCTACAACATTTCTCATGCCACTGAAGATTAGATATGCATGCAAAACACAATATAAATACAGCACCAGAATTTTATCTTATCCCTTGGCCACTAGCTATGAATGTTTCACTATTGTTTCCTATATAAATATGAATCAGGAAGACTTTTCCTCAGAATTTTTTTAAAAGACAGATATTATTATTATTGCTATTGTCACTAACAACAAGAATTATCACTTTTTAATTGCATGTTCTTTCCTCCCTCTCGGGAGGCTCCAACACAGAATCCCTCTATGATATATTTTAAAAGTACTGGCATTTTGAGTTAGATTTCTCTAGCTTCAGAATCAAATTCTCGTAGCACTAGGGTGAAAAACAGTAAAAAATCCACAGAAGGAAGCACAACTTCCCCAGTGAAGGAGTACCCTTGTTCAGTAGGTCACAAATCCACTGGGAGCGACATAAGGGTGGGTTTTGCACACCCAGCAGGCCTTCGTGGAGAAGAGACGTAGGCTGTTCTCATTCAGATGGCGCCCCAGGAGACACATGGGGTAAGCCTAGTACAATCAGGTGACGTTGTTTTCAAGGCCCAGAACACACTCTACTGAATTACAATTTAATACATTAGGAACTGCATTGGAGTAGTACTATAAGACCTCAGCTAGGCATGTGTGATGTGCTCTGGAGGGTTTAAACTCTCTAGGGAAGGGCTTACATGAGGTGGGAAAGAAAGGAATGTTATTGACTCTACAAACAGGGAATCAAGTCAGAAAGGATTTTGGCAGAAAGCTACTGGATGATTACCCTGTGTGAAGGAATCCCAGGCCAACTGGATCCCAAAATAACACTTCTACTTGTCAAACACCTCCTAGTCTCTGGCCTGCATCACTTACTGGAACACACACCATAATACCCAACAATGCCGGTGTTTGCAAAGTTATTCTTCCTGAAAATGAGACCATCACAAATTCAACACATAATTTAAGGGAAAGACAGTGGGAAAAGGTGAGAGGAAAAAAATGCAAAGATGCCTTTGATTCCTCCTCTCCTTACATAATGAGCCAGATTCTCAGCTAATGCATAGCCTCATTTTTCCATTCATACCTATTGAGCTCTGATATTCTGTACAACTGGTGTGTTTAACAGCAAGGCTAAGAACAAACCTGTAGACCCAGCCTTAGTACTTTCCAGACCCATACAAGCACATAATATGGTGAAAGGTCATAGAGATGCCCACATTTCTACCCTTTGCCCAACCATACCACCACTTCATCCACACATGAGCTGAAGATTTGCTCCAGTCACCAAGTTAGTTGTCAGGCTTAATGACTGAGTCTTTGTACAAAAGCTCAGTTAAATCTAGAAGTGCACACACAAATTCTGACCTCCGGTGAGAAAAAAGAATGCGTATTTGTACCCCTTTTAGCTTTTACTGGTTTCCCACCAAATCTCTTAATACTTTTTCCGACTTACTCCAAATTTTCAATTTTTGAATAACTGCATTTGCAGCTCTGCTAATTTTGCTTCTCTGGGAACACAGCAAAATCTGGCTGCCACAACTGTGGTTCTTTTGTGTTCAAAACTGCATCACTTATGTATTTAAAAATACATATGATATTTATAAAGCCTACTCAAAACATTACCAAATTGTCCCATTTTCATGTTTTCATGACAATTTATATGTTTTCCATATGGGCAAGTGCTGACAATATGATACAAGCTTAATGGAACAAATTGTGGTTTCCCTTTATTGTCTTGGCATCAAAAATCTACACTTGCATAAAAATAACTCTCTCCACTGTTTTCCAGGGATGATTTTTCATTAATGCAATATTAAGTGCCGCTCCCTCTCTCATTTTACTTAAAAATGTGCCAGAAATTTTCACTGTTCACCTCACCACCGTATCTGGGAGCATTACAAATCTATTCAAAAAAGCAGCTTATATCCAGAGAGTGCAGAATTATTCAGATGAGTTTTCTATAACCTACCATGAGCTCCACAAAAAGACTGAGGTTTGGGAGGGAAGAGGTGCCCCACTCCTTCTATCCACAGGCAGACAGAATTCATCCCCTCTACACTGCCCTTCTACTTCTGTTTTGTCCCTCCAACTTTCCAGAAGCAGGAAGAGTTAATGCCTGCAAGCATTAGGAGAAGACTGTGTGCTAAAAGACTAAGGTTGAAAAAGCTGACAGTAAATGATTTCCTTAAAAGTTCTCAAAGACTCCAATGTGGCACTGAAAAGAGCTATTATTCCTATATTCCAACAGCATATGTACTTCAGCCATCTCCATCCAGTCTCTGCTGCCTCCCTCTCCCTACCTTACTGCAGAGCAGTCCTTTCCTTCTACTTTTCTCCTCCTCCAATTACTGCAGTCCTAATGTAGAGAAAGCTTTCCCTGACCTGAAGCTCCTCGGTAGGCAGTCAGATGAGCTAGCTTTCTTTTCATTTAATCTAGCTCCTACACACGCTTCACAACATGACAGACATGTCAAATGAGCCATCCGCCAGGCCACTGACAGCAGTTTCTGGGGCATAAGAGAGGCAGCTGATGGAGAAGAGATTGTTGGAGGGAGTCAGGAAGACAGGAAGCCATAGGTAATATCACAAGTGCCCTGCTGAAAACTGACAGCTTAATGGGTATGATACTGCTGGTTATTTTATGTACCTCAAGTCTTGGTCTTGAATAATATACTTACTACTGAGAAGTCAAAGTGGAAAATAGATTTTGCCAGAGTTAATAACAAAGGCTAATGCTATAGAAGTTGTGGGTATTAGGCACCACCTCAGTCACAGTCTAGAACATTTTACTTCCTAAGAACTGAATGTTGATGAAAGTTGCTGTGCTGAAGGAATAAAAACAAGTTAATTCATCCACAGAAAAAGCAGCTGGTATTCTACACAAACCTTCTTCTGGACAGCTTCTCTCTAGGTTAGGCATCGGGCAATCTGTTTAAGAAGCAGGCTTAAAAGATAGCTGACTCAGACATTCTCTGAACGAGCTTCCTATTAACGAACTAGAGATATTCAGCCACCAATTGGCGCTTCCTCCTACGAGGAGAAGAAAGCAGCACTTTCACCAACTGTTCTCTTTTGAGGTGACTCACCTCAGTGACACTACTGTCCCTAGACATGCATACACTTCCATTTGTAACTCCCACGTCTGATGGGAAAAAATCTGCAGTGAGCACTAGAAAAGTGCATGGATTGTCACTTCCTTTTTTAGCAAGACTTATTTTTTACCAGTTATGTGGGAAATGCACTTCAGGACAGTCTTATTGCCTTCTGTACACCACATCATCCCATGCTCACAGCAAACTGGCACTTCCATAAATGTAAATAGGAGTGCAGATCAGCTTCAGCAGAAGTTTCCATTGTTGGCATTCTGCAACTTATTGTATTCTGTTTATTGTGACTCATGTTTTCTTCACCCATTATCTTCATTTTCCTCATTTCATTTCCTTTAAAAGAGCTTGTGGCTGAGGTCTAAGAAAGTTCAAGTAATAATTACTTTCATCTTTTTCTTTAGCAGGTTTTTTAAGGGTAGATCTCTCAACGGCATTTATAAGATGAGCATTAATAGCAAACAAAATGAGCTTCAGAGGAACAGAACCTAATAATGACTTCTCTTGCTTTACTTCTGGACTGTTTTCATATTAGGTACAGTATACATATATAGTTTAATTAGGACAAATTCTCTGCTTGCTTATGATCTCATCCTTTGCAAAACTACCACGCTAGTAGTGTTGAATAGGCTATAAATCAATCTGATGTTCATGCATAGTGTTGAATCTCTTTCACCAATTAAGCAGAGTTTGGAAAAGCTCTGGATCCAAAAGTTCACATGTGAAAATTTTGGCACAGAGCTGAATATTCTCTATTAAGATGCACTACACAGAGTAGTAAGCTATATTCTGCAGTGGTTCATTTATCACCTAAGCAGAGTCTTGATTAAACACCTGTCTGTTCCCCTTACGTGTCAATAGCTTGTATTTCAGGCAACTGATGGCTCAGTAACAGGGAGAAAGTTTGCAGACAGGAAACTGCTGAATCTATTCTGTGAAATATAACAGAATTACTGAAATTAGGTAATCTTCCTGGAAGCTGTACAATAGAATCCACTGTAATCACCACCTATAGACTTAAGTCTTAAGACTTAACAAAATTGCTCATTTGTTCAAACAGTAAGTTGTCATCACATTATGGATTATTCTTGCTTTTTCATATAGCATCAAAATCTACATAGTTTGATTTTGAATTTTCACTTTAGTTCTTCATGATCAGAGTGATTTAATAGTCACCAAAATCACTAATCAAATAATAATTTTTAAAATTGTGTTGCAATAAGATGAAATGGTACAGAATATTGACCACTGAGCAAACACTCTCCTAAGGAATTTTGGTGCCTGGATGGACAAACAGGATTTTTTCTTTATAAGGAAATTAACAAGTAGAAGAAATCTGTTCACAGGGAAAATGAAAAAATATATTTTTGCTATTTCTCCAGGCTGAATTAATAGTGCTAACACTCCCAGGGTAACTGACCTATGAATTACAGTCAATGGAATTCCTTGCTTTTCACAAACCATTTGAAAATGAGTTTTTCCACATTATTAATCATACTATTTAATCAATTTCAGTTACGTCATAAGCTTCAAATGTTCTTTTTCTTCTGGCACTTCTCTGCATTTCACCCTTAAAACTTGCTTTGCAGTTAAAACATCCACGTCAAAAAGTACTGATATATATGGTCACCAAGTTTATGTGCCATTTGCTAAACATTTTATAAAATAGAACCACAGCACATGTATTAAAAAAACAGACAATATAAGTATTTTTAGGAATTATAATAGATTGCGGTCACATCACTTTAATTCTTAGCAGAAATTCAACAGTTTTCTCTACTGGACAGAAGGGATTGGCCAGCCCCGGTAATGGAAAATAAGCCAGAAGAAAATGTCAGGTTTTAAAAAATTCCCTACAGAAAGACTCCAAGAGTCACAGGATGCACTATGTTTACTACATGATTTGGAATTTAAACCATTCCCTTCTGACTCTATTTTCTTTCAACAGATGTATTTGAGGTGTACAAACACTGAAAGTCTAGACTCCTTTTTACATAAATTTGATTTTTCTACCTTAATTATTGTTTATATTGTACATCATTTAGGTGTGATTATGTTATATTTAAGTATTCCTAAATTAATTCACATTAATCTAGTTACCTAAATTACAGTTGAAAAATTATTTTAATGTGACATCCTGTTAATTTGTTCCTTTAGTACTTCAGCTCTGCATCCCTGGGGTAATGCAACTGTATCCCATCTAATGCAAGAGTTTCAAAGCTCCAATATAGTATACAAACTTAGGATTGTAGGAATTGCTATACATAATCAGAGTCACAAGCCATTTAGTCTAACATCCTATCTCCTGCAGGGACGATGCTCCAGGGGAAGGTGGAAGAAACCCAGCAGTAGGCAATAACAAAATACAACTTGCAGTGCAGTCATTTGACACAAACAATGAAAACAGTGACAACAGGACAGCTACAATAACATCAGAGATGAAAAAACAACAATTAGTAACTGTTTTAAAGAACACCAAGATGTTTCTTTTAGGTAAGTTTTCATTCCAGTGACTCTTGATACACCTCTGATATTCCAGCATGAGCTACAACTAAAATTACTTTTCAGGACACAGCTATGGGCAAGAGAGAAAAATGTGCATTTATTCTATATAGTGCTGTTTAAAAAGTGCTCTCCAAATGGCCCACTAATTTTTATTCACGGAAGATATCTGGTTTTGCTTATGCTAGCTTAAATCAGTAGTAAATCTAATTGTACTGCCTTTGGTTTAGAAGGGCATAATGGAAAGCAGAATTCAGCCATTACGCACCTTAGGACATACCTATGCAGTATGTGAACCATACAGAGGCTAATGGTCTTTATCAACAACTGAATTACATCAATCCAAGGGCCTGTGTACGGAGAAAGCCCTGACAAAATCACAGCTGCAGAAGCCCCACTTCTCTTACCCTAGGTAGAGTATTCCACTAGGCTGAAAGGCCTGATTTTTTTTTTCCTCTCTAGACAAGACTTCAATCCACACAAAAACTGAGAAAAGAGACTGGTTCCCCTTCACTGAAAACTTTCATAATAGCCCTTTTCCACATCTTCCATGAGAAGGCCCTGCATAAAGGAAGCTACTTACTGAAGAAGGTTTGAAATGAGCTTCCACAAAAAGCACAGATATTTTGCAATAAAACCTGCACCAAATTTTACAGAAAAGGGGAAGACCTCCTTGAAGCACATGAAACCAAGCCTTCTAGCAGTGATAAGACAGTAACTCCACAGTAACTTTTTCTTTACATAGTAAAAGAAATTAAACTTTGAGATTTTTCAGAAAACTATGTTAGGAATGTCACATGACTCAGCCCAGAAACTCAAAATCTTTTTAGCTCTACACCTTTTGCATATACTTTACCGTACAGTCCAATTACATAATCACTTATTTGTCAATATCATGTTTTTTCTCCCACAAACTCAGAGACAGATGCAATATCATATAATATTTTTCATTGCCGTAATGGCCCAGTATGTCTTTACTGACAGACTTTTATGTGATTAAATTCTCATCTCTCTTCAGTAAATATTTTATTATTTTAGTCAGCAGTCATATACTATAGACTTTTTTTTTAACCAGCAGCAATGCTGCCTTAACTTCAATTTTGAGATGAGATTTTACTCTGAAGCTAACTTAGCTGCATGCACATATCCTACAAATGCAAGCCACACCTCACAATGTTCTTAAGCTTGTCGACATATCTGACAACTAGCCAAACTATGCAACAACAGTGGCCAACTGATGATCAACAAAATCCAGTGTTTTTTAGCTGAAAAAAAAAAATATTTTAGAACGTTTTCTCAATTCTTGGAAAACAAAAAATACATCAAGAATAGAGCTTTGTTCTGTCCTAGAAAGCTAATTAAATACAACTAAGCAGATCATCAGCCAGGCTTGAAATATGGATGATCATACCTGCAATGTAGAATAAACCTGTGAAATAAACCAGTTGTGACTTTTAGAATTATTCACTAGACAGTACTCAGATGTTGATGGATCAGCAAATCCATGCTTTGCCTCTGACCACGGGAACAGAACACAGACCAGGGGTGAGAGACTGCAGTAGTCATGAATGCAGATTTGGCTCATGCGCATTGAAAAGCTGAGACAGATAATTGGTTTACCAGACTCTCTGGCATATACAAAGTGTTCAACAGCACAAAATGCAACATTATCTGAAGTGATATGATAATTGTACTTCAGAAGTAGTCGCTGACAATGTAGTCAAGAGTTGCCTCTTAAAGGGATTTTTCTAAGTGTGACATTTCTTACCTTTTGAATACTTAACCTTATTCTTGCTACGTGCTTTTACCATCAGGACTGTTGAAGAAGCATGCAGAAAAAAATGGAGTAGAAAAGAGCAGCACTGAAAACAATACTGTCTAGTAAGAAATTAATTAAAGCTGTACAATATTGATCGTAAGAAATGTTTTATTTTGCAATCTCCAGAAAATAAACTCAGAATATACAATAATAAACATAATATTCTCGTAAGTGGAGCATTATTTATAGTGTAGGTGGGTAAAGACTAACAAACCAGAGCTCCTCCATATTGGTAAAGGATAATTTAAAGAAGGTGATCTTTTTCTTCCCCTTACCTCTTTCTTGTAGGAACAAACAAATACAAATTCCCTTTCCAGTATCTTGTCTCACCCTTCTTTGAGAAGTAGAGTTTGAGCTTCCAGCCAGGCCAGATAATTTACTAGTTACTATACTCATTAGTATACCCAAAATTGACTAAAATTTCTCTTGTAGAAGCACTTAATTTTCTTTTTGAAAGGCATATTAATACATGCACAGTATTTCTGTGGCTCAGACTGAGAACATACTCACTAGCTGAAGTTGTTCTTGTAGCTCCTTTCCTCTCTAGGAAAGTTACTGCTTTGGCTAAATTTTGCTTATGGAGTCATCCCATTTCTGCCTGATAGAGATTCAAAAAAAGCCAAACCTCCTGGGAAAATGTACTCTTAACTTAGAGGCAAAAGAAAGGACATGTTCACTGAGAACACATTCAGTTCTGAAATGGGGAAAGTCAGTTTAAGATAAAAAAAAAAACAAACCTGTTTTGACATATGGTCTTTCTTTGTACATAAGACAAGTAACTTTGAGAAACTGTTTCACTGTACCACATAGGGCCCTGTAGGGCTTTTTCAGATGAAAGAAAAAGATAGCAGTGTGATCTGCACAGGTGTCAAAAAGAGTGTAATCAGACAACATTGGGACTGCAGAAGGTAGGCACCTAACTACAGAACCATTACTATAAATGATGACAAATAGATGGAAAGAGTTTGGTTTAATGGTCAGACCTTAAAGTGAACTTGTAAGATCTATATGCAATAAAAAGCCTTTAATGCTTGTGCACTGAAGAAGTTGATAAGAGAATCAGTGATATACAAGGGAATATGGAATATCACAGTGCTATTACGGTATAGGTATTTCTAACAGGAACACTATCTTAATGACTTCTTTGTAGATGTTTTATAATGTAATCAATTGTCGGAACATGTGTGTGTGTGACTCCTACGGTGTCATCCCTAAGAACAGGTTTAATCAGACATGTAGGCTGTAAAGACTGATGGAGCTTTGACATCTCTCACCTTTACAAGGCTTTCTGTGACCGTGAGCACCTCAGTATTTTTATAAAACTGGTCTATGTCTACTGGAACACATGGAATGATTTCTACATGAAAGAACACAGCTATGTATGAACGGCAACTGCAGTTTCTTGTAAAAAACATTTACTCCATCTCTTTCTAAATAACTGCAGTTCTGAAATATATAATACATGGGCACTTTAGATTAACAAACCTTTCTTTATCACTTCTAGAAAAACTCTGATCCCTTTCCCAAATAGAAAAGAATATTTCCAGAAAAATTCATTCAGAAAATGGAAACCAAATCTTTGGAGCCCCATACGCTTCAGAACATGGGTATCCTTAAAGCAATAAAACTTAATCTCCCAGATCTGTAAAAACAAACATATTGCCTCAATAAATATTTTCAATTGTGTGCCATGCAAAGAGCCTGTTGGCAGGCTCTTGATCCTTTACACCAAGAAAACATAACAGGAAACTCTAGGGAAACAGAAACATACCAGTGCTGGACACACAGTGGGAGGTGCTCACAAGTCCAGTGCAGATTGTAAAAGGTGTCTAAAGGAAATTGTTCAATTTATTACTTATTTGAAAAGCAGTATATAGCTTTGCTGAGTGTCTGGGAACCAAAGAACATATGTGTAGGTAAGGCAGAAGACTGAATGTTCCTCGGTTGGCAGAACTTACCCACTCTCTTCTCTGAAACACAAAAGCACAGAATTTGACACCCCCCTGAATTTGTAGTTAATCTTACTATAAATTCCTTCAATACCTGAGACATCACTGGATAGAATGTTTGCATAATAGTTCTAAAATGGATGAATTTTCTATTAATTTTGAACATAAATATGAATGTTGAGATTGGCTTGAAGCATCCCTCATCTAACACTATTCTTTTAGGTTCAACCATAAACAGCAATACAGATTTTTCTTTTTCCATTGAGTATAGGGGCACGGGATCAAAATTTCAAAAATTATCAATGAGCTGGTCATCTCATGTCAAGACATCATAAAGAGGCTTGATCGCCTTTGAAAACGTAGAGCAGGCACCCAAATCACTCTCCGCTCTCAAAAAAATACCTTGCTCTCCAAAATGGCAAAATAAAGAGCTTGATCCTGATGGTCAGGAATAACATAGAGGAAAATAATTAAGGTATTAAGGCAACTAAGTGCGGTAGAACTGTAACACAGAATGAAAAGGGCACAGTCCCATCGCTATTCATAAGCATTGACCTGTTTTGCCTATGTGTTTTAATGGGAACAGGCACAAAGTATCTTGAGTTGTTCTAATGAAAGAAGGTTTCACTACCCACCATTGACCCAGAATGTAAGAAGGGCTGTCTTTGGGCATTCAAAGGTGCACAAAAAAGCTTGCTACTGCTCCTCCATACATAGCTTCTTGCAATGAAGCTAAAATGTGGCTTTTTATACAAGCCATGTTACAAGATAATTTCTCCTAAAAAATAAACTCATAAAAAACACTCTTAAAAAAATGCCTGATCTATGTTTTCAGCCCACATAGATATTAAACCTAGTTTCCTAGACCCTGAAAAGCTAATTATGCATTCAATTAGAGTTTCTTAATAAAGATTAAAACTCTGAAGTCTATTACAAGCCCATATTTAATTCAACTGCCATTTTATCCATGCCATGAAAGTGTGAGTGGTAACAATGAATATAAATTATAATACATGCCATAGAGTGAATGCTATTTGTCCAAGTACGTTACTATAAAGAATTAAATTTTGCTATCGGTTCCATAATCTAGTTAAAATTGGTATTCTTTATTTGGTCTTTCAATGTAGTCCAATTTCCTACTTTGAAAAACAAATTCTAGGGAATAAAGAAAAGAGATTAATTTATCATTAAGACTCTGCTTAATTGAAGTCAATTCCGAACAAACTTGAATTCAATTTCTGCTCATTAAATTGAATGTGCTCTGCGTTTCTCTCTGCATTGCTTTGAGCAAGCAGCTGAGAACAAGGGACTAACATCAAAATTATTAAATTGAGGAGATTTTATTTGGTCTTCACATGCCAGAGCCGCTTTGATGAGGAGCTGTTTTGGCACTGAAAGGAAACGAGAGCAGCTGGAGGAAAAATCAAATGAAACTAAGCCTCGGAAAATTGAAGAAAACGCAAGCTTAATAATATTTAATAATTAAATTTCCACAAACAATAGCGGCAAATGAAGTAATCTGCAAAGTCTGTGAACTCATTTGCATAATTGATGCCGGTCCCTTGTAAATGAATAATGAAGATAATAAAAGATGTTGCTAAAAATGGGCACAATAACAGCAAATTTCATCAAGCCGCGCGCTCTGATTAATCTGCTCTTGCAAATCAGCAGTGAGAGGGGGACGCGTGATTCCCCGCACCGCGGCCGGCAGCAGGCGGCAGC